>NW_017731934.1:4531-5495 GCF_001890085.2 Hipposideros armiger
ATGGTGATCAGGGGTATGCTCCTAAAAAAAATGTAACCATATCACTTCCCTGCTGAGAGCTTCTATATGCACTCTTCCCTACATGATCAAGTTCAAATTCACCCTCCAATAAGCAGTTTGGTCCTAGCCTAACTGAATACGTTATTCAGCCTCATGCCCTGTAATTCCCCCAGTTCACATGTGCTGTATGCTCCAGCCACAATATGTTTCTTAGCATTTTTCAAACACAGATCACAATTTACTCCACACCTACTTGCATTTAATAGTGCCCAATTCTCCTCATCATGTCTTTCAATCACCAAATCACCACTCTTGACTCATCCTCTGTGGATTTCTCTGAACCTCTCATGTATAAGTGGACTGCTCCCTTATCTGTATTTTCATATTACTCTACAAATATCTCCCCTCTAAAAGAATTAACAAGACAATTATGCATGGATTAGTGCCAACGTGTTGGGTTTAGGTAGATTTCCAGTGCTTAAGAGTTGAAAAGTTTGGCAAGTAAGGGAAAAAGAAAAAGTTGAACAGACTTTCATCAATTTAAATTGGGGTCCTTATGTATGTTTATTATCTTGATGTAAATTTCCAGACTATTATCTGGAGGTGCGTGTTTGATCTAATTTAATTTACCCTTTCCTACTTTTTCAGACTAATAAAATATGCAAATGCCTTCTACCAGATTCATAGCAAAGTAAGTTTAAATAAACTTCATGCTGTGGAGAAACAGTCAAGTATCATTAGCATCATTTCTGGATGGGACACTAAGTAGTGTGAAGATGTGCACACCAGTAGTAACTATAGACCTAAGCACAATTGTTAGATTCATACTTCATAGTGAGGCAACTCAGCTTCCTGTCTCAGTCTGCACTTAATAGGTTAAGCTTCAGTTTCTACATCAGTGAAAAAGATAACAGAGCTCAAATCCAGTGGTGATGAAAACTAAACAGATGATGTCCTAAATGTG
>NW_017731934.1:8920-18835 GCF_001890085.2 Hipposideros armiger
TTTTTTTTTCACTTTTCTCTAAAGTCTTGCCAAGAATTTATCTTTTTTCCTGTAATAACTATCACTATTATGAAAACAATCATTTTCTTCATTCTCTAAATATAATAACATGTATAACACAGTCTCCTAAGAAAAATACGCCTCCCCCCAGGTGGGTTTTGCATAGCTCCCACCTAATCACTGATTTAAATAAAGGAAGAAAGGGGACTCCTTACCAGAACCTTAAATCCCATTAAGAGGAGGAAAGCTTGTACTTTAAAATGGAACACTTCCAAAACCTCAAACAGGTCTTGGGAATTTACTTTTTTTTTTCTTTTTTTAAATTTGTACTGGCCACCTTAGGAAACCTGAAAAATTTGTAATGCAATGCACAAAATGGGTGAAGCAGCCTGGTAATTATTGATTTCCCTGTTTATAATTGAATATTTGCAGTCTGCCTGCCCTTCATTATAATGCTGTGATAACCGTTAGGGCAAAAGAAAAGAAAAACAGTAACTGAAATTTCACTTTGGAATGTGCTTGCATATTTAAACTAGGGTGTGTCCAGCATTCCAAAAATTCTCATCACTGAAAGTACATTAAGCTAGTGAGGAGAACATTCTATTTCCTCTATGCACTGCTCCCTTTTCAACAGGCTTTGCACTCAAATCTAACAACTGACTATATTGTACAAAAGCTATACTTGATTCCTTTAAAGGGATACATTGCAGTTTGACTAGCAAATAAACAGGCAATACAATCTTATAACATTTCTTAGCCATGTAACCTCAAGCAAGTTAGTTAACCTCTCGTGCCTCAGTTTGTCCTTTTATAAAAGGACATGATAGTCCTTATCTCATAGGATTGTTGTCAGGATTTTAGAGTTAGTGTATGTAATTAAAACATATTCTGGCATATAATAAACATTCAATAGATGTTAGCTGTTAATAGTCCTACTACTTTTACTACTACTGTAGTTGCTATTGTTACTGCCACTGTTATCTCAGCTGAGCCTGATGGGACTGATGGCTCTCTACACTGCCTTCTCACCCCTGAGCACAGGAGCTATGGCACCTATGTTTCTGTTCCTTTGCCCCACCTTACCCCAGCCACATATTCCACCCCCACCAGAATAAGTTTGATGCAGGGAAGACCTCCATTGCATTTTTTTCCCACCAGTTGGAGGACAGTCCTTCAACACCGAATCTTATCTCCCTCTCTTTTAAGGGAAAGCCGTCTGTGCTAAAGCCATCTTGTCTTGCCTAGAAGATATGGCCCTCTTGCTGCTGTCACTTGCCAGGTTTCAGTCCCCTTCCGAGGCAGGTCCTAGCCAAGATTCCTTACATTAAATAGCCCCTTCACTGGAAAATACAGTTATTAAATTCATATGTCAAGGGGACAAAACTGTATAAGAGAGCTAGCTAGCTAGCTAGATTGAAATGAGAAATTCCTTGAAAGACTAAACCATTCAAAAAAAATTCTGTGTGTCATCCACAGCCCCTAAGATGGTGAATGAACATGTTTCAGTCAAAATTGCTAAAGGAAGTGAACTGAATTTAAGTACTTAGTATATTAAAGTGTATGACATATTTTCCTCAAGGAATGAAATAATTTCTGAGGTGAAATGTAGAAGACAGAACTACTGAGAGTCTTTGGTGGATCAACTTCTCCACCTTCATCTCCAAATTGAGTGACACGCTGGACCATTTTTCCTGACTTCCTTCTCACGCTTGTTCCTCTTCCAGTTTATTCCCTCTTTTTTATTTGTATTTTCTTTCTTTCCTTCCCTCCTAACCCCTCCATATCCATCTTATTTTTTATCTATATTCCTTCAGGGCAGCAGAAAATGGAGTGTTGGGAAACTTAGTTTGGGGTTATGGACTGTATTTCTCCATCCCACACCCAACTTCATTCACAAGTGTGCACACTTCAAATCAGAGTGAACAAGCTTTCTCACAATTTTCTAGTTTGTTCTAACCTACTAATAAGAACTAGTATATCTGAAAAATTGTTAAATTTGTCGTGATGGGCTTTGTTTTTATTATCTAAAGTTGCGATGAAATGTTACAATAGTCTGATTTTATTTCTAAATGTGAAATGTTATATTATCAACCTATATCTGTTTCACAATAAATTTAAATGTTTCATCATAGGAATAACTGATTAGACAAGTAAAGAGTTAACGGGATGGGCTTGTGAGCTGGCAGGATGGGACAGGCAAGGAGTTAACAGGAGCGAGCTTGTGGGCTAATAGAAATGAGCTTAACCATTAACCGCTTGGCCCTGACTCCCATGGCTAGCACTGCACCTACAAGCTGACAAGTACCTTACATCCATCATGGGTGAGAACAGAACAGTTTCCACTCGCAACGGCAACCCCCTGCACACTAACAAACACCCATCATAGATGAGAACGGAACCGTTCCCAATCACAACAGCAACCCCCTACAAGCTGACATCCATCGTAGATGGGAACAGGACAGTTCCCAGGAAAAGACAATTGTAACGGCAGCCCTCCTGCAAGCTGACAAGCACCCTACATCCTGCTTGGAAAAATATAAACCCCAGCACTCCTTCTCATCGGTGCAGCTGTCCCCCACAGGACTCTGCCCTGGCCCAACTCCTGCCAGTATCTCTCTCTTACTCCTCTGTCTCCACAGCTCTCCCTCTCAGACTGCTCTGGCTAAACTTCTGCCAGTTTCAAACAGAACTCTGTCTCCCTTTTAACTCTCAATAAATCTTTTCTCTGGATACTCTTGTAGAGTCTTGTAAATGCTTTTACATTCTGCGAACGACCAGGGGTTAATTCTACAACCAAGTCAATAACTGTTTTACTATAACTAAATATTAACACTGTAATGTCACCTAGATCTCACGTAATTTTCCTCCTCTATCATCATCCTTACACACTCAAGGTATTTATGAAGTACATAGCTATACATAATGCCACATTAGGTATACAGTTACAAAGATTCAGTCCCTCTAAGAACTTAGACTTAAGATTTTTATTTCAAAATTTTTAATGAATAACCATGGAATTCTATCCTGTTGGAATTATTAACATTTTCCAATTAAACTGTCATATTTCCGAGTTGGATATAACACAGCATCTACTAACCTGTCATTTCTATCTGAAAAACAAGCTTTAGAAGTTATAATCATTTTCAGATAGAAGCTATTTTATACACCTCAATAACCTGTAATTATGATATGAATGGTTGCTTTATTCATATGAATCATTGGGCTATAAATCACTTGCCATACATTTGCAAGACTATACAGATTTAGCACTTAAAATTTTCATTTAGACATAAAATTAGCTTTCCTTGATGGAACAAGAGGTTTCCAAATATGATGAGACCATTATTTCAAATTATGTGATTTGATTAGTAAAATTTAGATGTGGAAAAAAGCATCTCAGCTCATTAGTTTCATTCTTTATTTTACAGATGAATTTTATTAAGGCCAGCAACAGAGAGGTTATATTTCTTTACCAAGGTCAGGTAACTAGTTAGTGGCAAAACCAAGGTAAAAGGTTTTATTTTCACTAATCTATTCTGTCTTTTTATTAAAGACATTAATATTTATATTTTACATTATATTTATAAAAGTACTAATATATTCATAATGCTTATATATTTTTACCTTTGAAAACATTAAGATGTTTTCAATTCCACAAGAGCCCTGTTGGTCTTGTTCACCAATCAATGTATCCCCAGCACCTACCAACAGTTCCTGGTACACAGTACGTTTTCAAAAGTAGTTGCATGAATAGCATTGTGATTGATCTCCAAGAATCCATATAACGTTGTAATCCATTCTCCAGCCAGCATTCAGAGTGACATTATACAAATCGAAACTCATCATATCACCACCTCCTTAAACACATTTCAATTCTACTAGCCCTACTTGCATGGTTTGTCCTCTATCTGAGTTTCCAGTTTAGCTTACACCATGTTCACTTTCTTTCTCTTGAGTTCTATGCTTGTCTTCCTTCTCAAGGATTTTTGCACCTGCTCTTCTCTTACCAACCCCTCTGATCCCATTTCTTTATTAATCTAGAGTAGATAACTTCTACTCATCCTTTAGCATTTGTTCACTTACTGATCCTAGCTAGATCTTTTTCTAACTACACACACTATCTGACCTCCCTGACACAGCCCCCAGCACCATGAGTTTCTCTTTTGTGATAATTATCAAAGATGTGATTATTGGATCCATATTTGTCTCCTCCACTCTCTAAGCCACTTGAAAGTAGGGAAAACATCTTTTTATTCATCATTTTATCCACAGTGCCTAGCCCATAGAAGGTACTCAATCAACTATGTGTTGGAACAAGTGAATGAATTAATGAATGAGCTTATTTTTATCATAATATAAGTGGTGCTTTTTCCAAAAATACTAAAGAAAGTTTTTATTATTTTTACTTTTATCTAACCTATAACTTATGACTTTTCTCAGGAAAAAAATAACTGGCATATTTTCAAAATTAATAAATTTACATCAAAGATAAAATAATTCATATCTTTAAATAACATTTACATAAGTTACCCAAGAATTTAATGACTCTTGTACCATAGCTAGCCCAGCTGTGACTGGAACAGAGCTAATGCTAAGGTACTAAACTGATTCAGTTAAGACTTGCCACTGTTTATGAACATAGGCAATTATCCATATAAAAAATTCAGGTTTCCTACAACCTACACTTTCATAGATTATACATTAACACGCATAAATTGCTTCTTCCACACTATCAACTGACTTGCAAACATCTGAGGTATCCTAAAGTTATACTGTCTGCCAGTTTAGTTTCGGTAGCATCTCCCTCTTTGTAGAGTAGTATTTGCTATGACAACAATTTGAATACTTTGATTGTACTTAGCAATATTTTTGGTGCTACTGGTTAAATGGATAAAAAAAAAAGAAATTGCTAATGCATCTGAAATAAAAAGGGAACCAGGTCATCAAAAAATGGTGTATAATTGACCTCAATTGTACACCCATTTGATATAGTAGATTAACTCTAGGTTTAATAACGAAGGGAAAATCACATGTGAGAAATAATAGAAATGCATTGGGGAAGATATTTAAAGGTGAGATACAGTGTTGCAAATAATAATCAATTGGATAATGCAAACATAAATACTATGCATAGGGAAAATTAACTAGAGAAATGTACAAAATGTTCTTAGTGAGTGTATTTCTCTCCATTTTTTAGATAGTTCTCAAATTTTCTATAATGAGTATTTTAGTGGACAATTGTTTTCCTGGCTGTTGAACATTTAACCTTTCCTTCCTAATAATAGTCTGATTTCCCTTTTGAGGAATCTCTCATTGAGTATGGTTTTAGTGAGAGGTAAGCTTATCTAGATCTGAATGGGGCCACATCCTCCTCTCATGATTAAAGCTCAGCCAATCAAATGCTCTCTCACAGCCCTTTGAATTATTTTTAGCATGTGCTATAGGTATGCAAAGGGTTAAGGATCATATGTAGGGGATGGGAAATGAATCTACATGGTTGCAAAATTTACATGTGTCTTAATCTGGGCTGTTATAACAAGATTACCATTGACTGAGTGGCATATAAACAGCAGTAACTTATTTCTCACAGTTATGTAGGCTGGAAGTTCAAGACTGGGGTAACAGCATGTTTGGGTTCTGGTGGAGGCCCTCTTCCAGGTTGCAGATTGCCAACTTCTCATTTTGTCCTCATATAGTGTAAGGGGTGAGGGATATAAATGAGGTTTCTTTTATAAGAATAGTAATTCCATTCATGAGGGCTTCACCCTCATGACCTAAGCACTTCCCAAAGGCCCCACCTCCCAGTACTATCACATTGGGCATTAGGGTGTCAACATATAAATTTGGAGTGGGGGGTTCATATATTCAGACCATAGTACATATTTGTGAAGTAGAATATGAAAAGTTGAGTATATACTGTAACCCCTAGAGAAAACACTAATTAATCATTCAAAGAGACATAAAGAAAAATGCAGAGGCAAACTAAAATTCCAGAAATATTTAAACCAGAAGAAGGAAGGAAAAGGGAAAGGGAAAAATAAAAAACTGACAGACAATCCTAAAAACAAATAATAAAGTGATAGATTTAAATACAACCAGATCAATAATTACATTAAATATAAATGGACTAAATACTCCACTTAAAAGGATGAGATTGTCAGAATGGCTAAAAAGAGCAGGACTCAACAGCAGACTATCTATATAAAACATATTTTGAGCTAAGAACACTCAGGTAGGTTGAAAGATAATTGACAGAAAAAAAAAAACCATGCGTATTTGTTATTCACTGCTGAGTAACAAGTAACCTCCCAAAACTTGATAATGTAAAACAACATTTATTGGGTTGTCGGAAAAGTCATGACGCATTTTTGCAGTGAAAAACATAGAAAAATATGTCATGACTTTTCTGACAGCCCAATATTATCTTACAGTTTCTATGGGTCAGGAATCTGGGGCAGAGCTTAGCTAGATCCTTCAGTTAAGGCTCTTTCAAAAGACTCAATCAAGGTACTGACCCAGAATCTCTCAAAAGTACAATCAAGGTGTTGGGCAGGGTGACAATCATCTTGAAATTCAAGTGGAGAGGGTCTATTTCCAAGCTCACTCAGTGGTTGTGGGCAGGATTCAGTTCCCTGCAGATTGCTTGATTAATATCCTCTATTTTTCACTGTCCTCAGTCCTATATCATAAGCCTCCCTGTAAGACAGTGCATGACATAGCAACTGGCTTCATCAAATTAAATAAGAGATTGCCAGAAAAATGTAAGTCAGAGTCTTTTGTGACCTAGTATCAGAAGTGACCTTTCATCACCTTTGCCTTATGAAATTCAGAGTAACTCACCTCACTAGGTCCAGCCCACAGTCAAGGGGAAGGGATTACACAAGGGCATGAATACTAGGAAGATGGAAATTATTGGGAGCCATTTCAGAAACTGCCTACCTCAACATGCAAACAGTAAACATAAGAAAGCTGAAATGGTATATTAAAGTCATATAAAATTGACTTCAAGACAAAGACTATTACCAGAGATAAAGAAAAGAAAGTTTACAATTTTGGAATATCAAGTCCTTGGTAAGACATAAATATGATATGTGTTATAATAGTAACATTTCAAAATAATATTCAATATAACACATTGTATTTACAGAATAAAAAAAGATCATGTGATCATTTAAATAGATGTATAAAAACATAATAAAAGTAAATACCATTCATGATAAAAATTCTCAGCAAACTAGGAATAGAAGGCAACTTTCTCAGTCTGATAAATATCTTCTATTAAAAATATGCTTCTATATGAAGTAGTCTCAGAGACACAGAGGAAAAACTGAGGGTTGCTAGTGGGGAGGGGGTGGGGATCAAGGATAAGGGGAAGGGATGAGACAATACAAATTGGTAACTACAATATGGCCTCAGTGATAGAAAAGACAGTCTGGGGAATATAATCAATAATATTGTAAATATTTTTTAGGGGGCCAGATGGACTCATGTCTTGTTAGGGAGACCACTTCATAGTCGGTGTAGAGGCCTGACCACCACACTGTATATCTGAAGCTGATGTTGAATAATAATGTATGTCAACTATAATTATATATACATATAGTCACAGGATGTGAAGTAGAGTGTGGGAATGGAGTCAATGGAATTGTAATAGATAAGTATTATATCGGGGGTGGGAGGGCAGTAGATGGGGGAGGGGTGTTGTTACTTTGTGAGGGGTGAAAAGGATAATTATTGCATTGTTCTGTACACCTGAAACTAACAATAAAAAATATATACTACTATAATCCTGCTTACTAATGAAATATTTAGTGAACAAGTCAAAATGCTTACTATCAAGTCTATTCAACATTGTACTGCAAATCCTATTCATTGTAATAAAGCATGAAAAACAAATGAAAGAACAAAAGAAAGAAAGAAAGAGAAAGAAAGGTAGAAAAACTGCCTTGATTTGCAGGTGATATAACTATTTCATAGGAAATTATAAGGAATCTGCACAACTACACTTAGAACTAACACTTGAATTTAGTAAGATGGATGAATATAAAATTAACATACATAAATTAATTACATATTTAAATACTGGGGGTGCCAAAAAAATGTATACAAGTGGATACTTTGGTCAACATTGCTCAAGCAGTATTTTGTCATAATCAGAAGTGTCTGGACACTGATGGTAACCACTTTGAGCATCTCTTATAATTGCAGAAGTCATACGTGACTTGTATTCATCTTTTGTTATTGGTATATACTGCATATTACAATTTTAATATAGTTTTCCTTTCTTTAAATGTATATACATTTTTTTGGCACCCTCTGTGTATCAGTCATCAATTAGAAAATGAAATTAGAAAAACAATTTCATTTGCATCAGAACACATAAAATACATAGGAATTAATTTAATAAAAGAAATGCTAAACCTCTACACTGATAATTAGAAAACATTACTGAGAGAATTAAAGGAGGCCTTAAAAATTGGAGAGATATGCCGTATTCAGGGACTATAAGGCTTAAAACTCTTAAATAAATGTCAATTATCTACAAATAGATAAATAGAATCAATGCAATCCCAATCAGGATCCTAACAGACTTTTTGTAGAAATTGAGAAAATGACTCTAAAATCTGTTGAAAAGCAAAGGACCTAGAATATCCAAAGTAATTTTGTTATTGAATAAAGTTAGAGGACTTCCACTATCTGACTTCAAGACTTAGTATAAAACTACAATAATCAAGACAGTCTGGTGTTAGCATAAGGATCAACAAAATGATCGATGAAACTAAATAGTCAGTCCAAAAATAGATCCCTGCTTATCCAGTTTTCTGACTTTCTACAAAGGCACCAAAGCAATCCAATGAAAGAAAAAACAGTCTTTTCAACAAATGGTATGGGAGAACTATATATCCACATGGAAAAAAATGAATTTCAACCCTTGTCTCATGCTATACACAAAAATTAATTTGAGGTAAATCATAGACCTAAACATAAAAGCTAAAAGCATAAAGCTTTTAGGAGAAAAATAGGAAAATGTCTCCATGAGTTGGATCTGGGCAAAGGTTTCTTAGACAAATCACAGGAAGCAATAACCATAAAAGAAAAAACTGAAAAATTAGACTTTATTATAATTAAAAACAAAGAAACCATTAAGAAAATGAAAAGGCAATTCACAGACCATGAAAAAATATTTACAAAACATATTAACATATTGGGCAAAGGACTGTTTCTGGGATGTGTGTGTGTATGTGTGTGTGTGTGTGTGTGTGTGTGTGTGTGTGTGTCTACAACTCAATAACAAAAAGCCAAGCAAGCCAATAAAAGATTTGGACAGACACTTCAAAAGGGAATACAAACTAATGACCAATAAGCACTATAAAAAATGCTCAGTTATTAGTCATCAGTGATATGCAAATTAACACCAAAATGAGATAACACTATATACACTCACTAGAATGGCTAAGATTAAAAAAACTGGTAATAGTAAATGTTGGTGGAAATGTGAGAAAATCAGGACCCTCATTGTTAGTGGATATTAAAAGTCACAACTGCTTCAGAAAAAAAGATCTGGCCATTTCTTATACAACTAAGTATACACTAACTACATTAGTAGTTATCCAAGAGAAATCAATACATATGACCACAAAATCAATACATATAAGAATGTTCATAGCAGCTTTATTCATAATACCCCAAAGCTGGAAGCAGCCCAGATGTTCATCAATCAGAGAATACATAAACTGTGGTATATTCCTACAACGGAATATTACTCAGCAAGAAAAAAGAATGGATCACTGATTTCCATAACAATGTGGATGACTCTCAAAAATGTTATGCTGAGTGTGGGGGGGGAAAGCCTCACACAAAAAGAGTAAGGCTATTATTTATATAAGTTCTAGAACAGTCAAATCTAATCTATAA
>NW_017731934.1:21819-31079 GCF_001890085.2 Hipposideros armiger
GAAGTACACTTGGCTCCACTACATTTGCAAAAAATGTGAATCTGCTCCACAACACTTGGTCCCAAAAACATTATTTTTCTTTAGCATTTTAAAATAGATATATCTACCTAAGCTTGCTACTCATCAGGATTGGTAGTAAATTTAACATCTTATTTAGCTGACTACATAGGAGAGTGAGGATAGGGCAGGCAGGCTCCACTCTCTCTCTAGGAATTTAAACAATCTGAGTCATCAAAAACATTCTAGAAAATTTGGGAGAAAGGATTCTGGTCTTCAGTCTACTATGATTATCTTTGAGATGTTAATTATAGATGCCTGAATGAATTATTTGCAGCCAGACACCTCTACTTTTTCCATGCCACCACATTTGAACAAGAATACCTTTTATTCCCCCAATCATGATAGTCCCCAAAATCAGCCCCCACACATCCCCACTACACCCCTACTGAGCAGCTGCCCCTCCCTCTTCCTTCTCTCAGATCTTCATCACTTTCAGATCTGCCTTCTCCCTGTTTCAGGAAAAATGCACTGGAAGTCAGACCGGAGTCCACCCTCACCTCAAAGAACTGATCTCTATCTTCTCTTTCTCCTCCTTTTTCCCTCCAGTGCTTTTAAAACACAAAATGGCCAACTACCTTGAAGGCAAAAGGCGGGTTGCTGATGGGATCTTTAATGTCATGGAGCTTTTTATGGAGAGGAACTCTCACTCCTATATGTACTTTGTTTAATGCTATTATATTACACTCATTATATAAACTTAAGTTATAATGAGATACTAAATCACAACAAATCAAATTTAAACATTGATTATTTACTTAATGAAACTGAAACATAACAAAGTTTCATAATTATTAGTTTAAAAATCACAAGTCTGATATATCAGATTTTCTTAAACATTATATACACATTTATCAAACTAGAAAACACATGATATTGACTACAGAATGTATTACTACTTTTACACTTCAAGCAGTTAAAGTATTAATACTATGGATTTAAATTTATGCTTTCATTATTTCCATCACTATTCTCATTATTATTTCTCATTCCTCCTAGGCAGCAGTTCTCAACCGGTGGGTCGCGACCCCCTTGGGGGTCAAACGACCCTTTCACAGGGGTCGCCTAAGACCATCGGAAAACAAAGATATTTACATTACGAGTCATAACAGTAGCAAAATTATAGTTATAGAGTAGCAACGAAAATAATTTTACGGTTGGGGGTCACCACAACATGAGGAACTGTATTAAGGGGTTGCAGCATTAGGAAGGTTGAGAACCGCTGCTCTTAGGGATTGCCTTCCTAGAGTACATAAACATTAATTACCTTGAGGGTATTAGTACCAAATAAAAAAAACAAAAAACATCAATGCCAGGTAGCCAAGGTTACAGATTCTGGGTTGTATCACATTGGGCCTGGTTGTACCTTTCAAACTTTAGCTGTTGATCTCCAGCCTGTACTTCCTTCTCATCTAAGATGAAACTTAGGATAAGGTATTTTGGGAAGAGCAGAGTCAGAATCAATAAGAACATCAGGGGAATAAATCATGGACTATTAGAGCCAGAGCACACCTTAAAATCAGTCTCTGCTACTTCATTTTCTAAACGAGGAAAATAAGAAGGAAAAGGAAGCAGACACTGGTGGCAAGGAGCTTATTAAAAATATCTTTTATCANATCAGAACAGTGGTTGTCTCTTGGGGGATAGAAATAAGAAATAAATGGGAAGGCATGATGGCAGTGACAATATTCTGCATCTTGATAGTGGTTTGAGTTACACAGATATGTGCATTTGTCGGAACTCAATGAATATACAGTTAAGATTTGTGCATTTTATTGTTTGGAAAGTTTACGTCAAAAGAAAAAGTAAATGAATATTGTACTCTAGTTAATGAGATGCGTGTTGAAGTATTTAAGGGAAGTTGTACACATTCTGTAATTTACCTTAAAATGTGTAAAAAAGAGATGAACTGATGGATACAGAAATAGCTGTAAAATCAGAAATGGTAAAATATTAACAATATAATCCAGGTGGTCTGTAAATAGGTGTTTACCATAAAATGATTTTGACTATGCTGCATGAAAAATTTTCATAATAAAATGTTAAGGAAAAGATTCAATAAAAATTTATTTTAAAATATGAGAATAACAAAGAAATGTGAATGCAAACTGGATATTTGATATTATAGAATTATTAGATTTGTATTTGTGTATGAAAATGTTAATATGATGATAATCTTTAAAGAGATATCTTTTAAATATACATTGCAAAATATGAATACCAGACTTTTGAGACCGTTGCCAAGTTTTTCTTTGTTTGACCCTGAATACAACACCTTTATTAAATTTTGGGACAGAGCTGGCCGAGTGGCGTGTTGGTTAAGAGCTGGCTTGGGGCACCAGCTTCAAGCAGTAGGGCGCCCCCCGGTTTGGGTCCCACATGAGGGCCAGTGACACTGCCCTCAACAGCTAAGATGAACAACAGCTCGACCTGGAACTGGGCTGCCGTGAGTCGCCAGAGAAAGCATAGGCTACGTAAGCTACCGTGTGTGGCTGGCAGCCAGTGTGAGCGGCCGGCAGCTGGTGTGGGCTGCCGTGAGCCACCGTGAGCAGCCATCCTGAGGATGGAGGATGGCGACTGATCTGCGTCACCCTGGAAGAGCACAATGATAATACCAACATGGGCCAGTGAAGCAACGTCCTCCACAACTAGACTGAAGAAAAAAACGACAGCAACTTGTCTGTTNTGGTTGTTATGATATGTAACCTTAGCATTTCCAAGAGAGACATTTCCCATAAAGATCCTGACTTTAATTTTAGTTGGGGTAGATGTGATTTCTGGACAATCAGAATATTTCTCCACCCTCACCCCTTTCTTGCACACAATGCATCATGTCTAAAAATTCCACCACCAAATGTTATAACTGAGCTTCTGGTTTGAAAGGCTGCAAATCTAAAAGAACTAGGGCTCTTAAAAATACAATTTTTGATTTGTGAAAGAATAGAGAAGTTACTCATTCTGTCCTAACAAGAGTAAGCTCCAAGAAAAAAACATGCTCTTTGATAAGGAAAATACAAATAAAATTACAATTACTTTTTCTTAATCATTTAGATGACCAATTTTCTCCCTCCTTCATCATCATCTCTTCAAAAGGGGATTTAGCAGATGATGATGTTTTTAGGAAAACAGGATTTGTCATTAGAACACTGGACTCAAGTTCTGATGCTGCTTACTCTGTGATGTGAAGCAAATCACTTCACTTATTTGGGCCTTAGTTTTCTCATCTATAAGACTGTGTAGAAAATAATTCTCACTCTACCAATCTCACAGAGCTGTACAAATTAAGTGAAAAAGCACATATGAAAGAGGCATTGGCGTGGTCCCTGAGCTGTGTGTTCATGATGGAAAGAGGAGGCAATATGGTGCTTCCAGTCAGGAAGCGACACTCATTTCCCTGGAACTGGCATAGGCTGGTCCACACTGGACTTTTTTATGAACTCATAGATCTTTTGAATGATGACATAATACAATTGGTTGCAAGATAAAGAAAAAATTTCTTTTCTTCTTTGAACCAGCCAAGGTTTTCTTTCTTAAATGGGTATAATGCTATTACAATTAGCAAGATCAAGGATGAGCTTCAAACCACGATCAGTAGAGGGCGTTGTGCAAATCAAGCACACACATTATAAACACAGTAATTTCCAAACTAATGTTCTTCATCGTATCATGTAGTGACTTAAATAAAAAGTGTAACACTGCATTTAGACCACATTGCTAAGAATGTTGCTGAGTATAATTCTGGGTATATCACAGGACTGAACTTACCATCTTACCGCTAAACCTGCTTTACATCCAATATTTCTTGTCAGTTGATGCCATGACCCAAATCAGAAAGTTAGAAGTCACTAATGACTCCATACTCTTTCTCCCCTTTCAAGAATCCAGTTAGGAAATTCTACCAATTTAACTTCTAAGTGATTTCTTTCCTTTTCACTTATTCATCACTAATCTGCTTCTCTAAGTCAGACCATACCCTTTCTGGCTGCTTCTCAGCCTCTGGTCAACATCTTCGCCTCCTTCTCCAGTAAATGCCGAGGCCCTCAGGCCTGCTTTTATTCCCCCAGCTCCCCACACTCGCAGCTTCTCTCTCATCCACCGTCATGGCTTCAGTGACAGGAGGCATATTCCCACATTTACATCTCCAGCTTGGACCTCTCCTATGAGCTCCTCACTTGTACGGCTAGGAGCCTACTCAGTATCTCTACTTGGATGTTCTATAGACATTTCATCTAAATACTCCAGACTGAATTTATCATTTTCCCTCATATCTTTTACTCTTCTACCATTCTTTATCCAGTTGCTTTAACAAGAAACCTGGGAATTCATTTTGACTACTCTCTTTCGCTCCCTCTCCAAGTCCTTTTAATTCTACCTCTGTGGCATCTTCAACCCCATTATCATCACTTGATACATGCCCAAGCTAATATCATCTCTTTCTTGGACATCTTAGAACCAACAGTCTCCCAACAGCTTCCCCTGCTCTCCCCCACCAACATACCACCTACATTGCTACTAGATTTAAGGCAAACCTTTAAGTGCCTCCCCCTTGCCTACGGGATAATGTTCCAACTTCATGGCATAATATACAAGGTCCTGTATCATGTGACCTCTGCCTAACTCTTCAGGTTAAACTCTCAGCACTCTACCTTCCTGCATTTGGTGCTCCAGAAATATCAAACTGCTTAGGTTTTGTGCTCACACCACATTTCAGGATTTTGCGTATGTTCTTCTCTTTGATTCGGATGGTCTTACCTATTGTCCACCTGCACACACCTCTTCAACCTGAAAAATCTGCTCAACCATCACCTTTCTGGTGGGTCTTCTTACTCCCCACTCTTCCAGAATAGAACTAATCATGACTTCCTCTGCACTATGTGTCTGAATTTTGTACGTTTTTGGAATAATCTGTTTATCTGACTTTCTCTGACTAAGTGTGGACACTTTCTGTGGGGAAGGGACCATTTTCATCATGACAGTGGCTACCACAGTGCCTTGCAGATAGCAGGACTCAGTAAGTGTTTGTTGAACTACATGTCTGCTTGTCTTTGGATGAAGAAGCCTAATTTACATGGTATAGTATAGGACATTTTGGGTAAATTACTTCAAGTAATCAAAGATTTTGTTAAGCAATGATATTACTATGTCATGTAATTAGGAGATTTTAATAAAAAGGAAGTGAACTCTATGCAATTATAAATGTTAATTGCTTGACTCAAATTATACCTTATTTCCCTTAAAAGCAAAGCATTTTATTGACTCTTCTCTTTTTATCTCCCTTTACAATCTATTATGAGTATGTCCTATCTTCCCTGTCTCTAAATATAGATCCTAAATCTGTCACATTCTCTCCATTTCTGTTATATTGCCCCTCCAGGCCACCATCATCTCTCATCTGAATTAGGGCAGAAGCTTCCTGACTGGCCTCCTGTTCTCTACACAGCAGCTGGAGTGCTGCTTTTTAAATACAGATCAGAGCCTGTTACTGCCAGCTGCAAAAGCTCCACTCGCTCCCCATCACACCAGGATGTCCAAGCTCCTTCTCACGGCCTACACTCTCCTAAATGACCTGCCGTCCCAAACACATGCCACCTGTCTGACTGCCTGCACATTGCTCCTGCCTCACTAGTACCCTCTCTGTTCCTTGGCCGGCCTTAGCACCTTAGGGCCTCTAAACTCGTCCCTTTGACCTCTAGATTCCTGCATGGCTGTCTCCTTAGTCGTTCAGGTCTCAGTTCAAGTGGCATCTTCTCAAAGAAGCCCCCTTCATCACTTAATTTAAAGCAGCAACCGGCCACAAGGTATCTGTCACACCACCCTGTCCTATTTTCTTCATAGTCCTAATCACTTAGCAGCAGAGCAAAACTGTGAATTATTTTACAGATCACTTGAAAGTAAGTTATCTTAACCAATCCAGCAGTCAGTTTGGTTTACATCTCTGGGATTAGTTCTAATCACTCGTAAAGATTAGCTTCTAACTTTCTGCACATGCATTCACCCACAAACTTATGCATCTCTATTTGTTTACACAAAAAAGATATAAAATGATGATCTCAAATCTGGATGCTTGAAACACCACTGAAATGTGCCCTTTGTATAAATGTTTTCCTTTGACTTGAAACAGGAAATCAACTTTCTCCTAATAATCTTGTTTTCAGACCCCAATTTATGATGACTTCACTTCTTTGGATCAGATTAAATTTAGATTACTATGTTAAGGTACAAAATTATATGTACTGGGTTTTTTAAGGCCTTGATCAATAAGCTTGGAATTGTTCTCTCACCACCTCCTTGAAACAGTTCTTTCAAATGTTTTCCTTTTACATCTAAGGTTGTAGTCCTGATAGTGAAGTTCTCTTTCCTCTTCTGTATTCACACCCTCCCCCCACCCAAATCTTTAACAGGAAATCTAGATTCAAGTCCTTTTTCTGCTACCATTGACCTTCTGAAAGAGTTTTTTTCAGGAGGCATGTCCCCATTTATTTATTCATTTATATTAGTATAGACTCGTAGATTTTTATTTCATTCAGTGGTTTATAACCCAGTATTATTCATTTTGATTCTAAAATTATCCCAGCGTTAGCCACTGGGAGATCCTTCAAGCTGCCACCTGTGTCCTTTGACCACTCCCCATCATTTCTGAGCACTTCCCTATCTTCTGGCACAACAGACTCATCCTGTACTTTACCTACCCCGGCCCTGGGATCAGCTGTTTTTCCCCCCAAGGAGCTGTGGCAGCATCATGTTTCGTTTTATTGGAAACTGGGATTTGGAAATCAAGACTTCAGTGTTCGATGCACTACTGGCTTGTCATTGCTTCAACTATAAGACTTTGTAATTATAGATCTTCCTGTTTCTCATCACGGCGCAGGACTAAGGCGAAAAGGAGAACCCCAGATGGGAGCTCACATCTGCAAGCTCTGCCTCAACATCTGTGTGGGGCAGAACGGGCCAAGGTTCTGGAGCAGCCTAGGCCGGGCCCCTGTGCTCTCCAAAGCGAGATACACTGGTAGATCCTTTGGCATCACAAGATATGAAAAGATTGCAGTCCATTGNTACAGCATAAGGAATATAGTCAATAGAATTGTAATACCTATGTATGGTGTCAGATGGGTACTAGATCTATTGGAGTGATAGATGGGGAAGGGTTCGGGGGCAGGGTAAAAGGGTGAAGAGATTATGAAGTACAAATTGGTAGTTACCAGTTAGTCATGGGGATGCAAAGTAAATCACAGGGAATATAGTCAATGATATGGTAATAAGTATGTATACTGCCAGGTGGGTACTAGACTAGACAGGGGGATCGCTTCTTGAATTATGTAAATGTCTAACCACTATATTGTATACCTGAAATTAATAAAATATTGGATGTCAACTGTAACTGAAAAATTTTAAAAATGAGGGGAAAGGTGAAGGGGAATAAGAAGTCCAAATTTCCAGGTATAAAAAACCTGTCATGGGGATGTAATGAACAGCATGGGGAATACAGTCAATAATATTGTGATAGCATAGTACAGTGTCAGATGGTGGCTGGACTTATGATGGTGATCACTGCTTTAGGTATATAAATGTTGAATAACTATGGTGTACCCCTGCAACTAATATAATATTGTATGTTAGCTATATTTTAATAACATCTTTTAAAAGTATTTTGGAAGGGCACAGATATACCAGATGCCCACTGTGGTACTCATGCAAGTTTTCTTCGAAATAATGCTCCATTCATATGCTCCCAAATATATTCACCACAAATCATGTGAAGAGTCATATGATTCACTTTTTTAAATGATATGAAATATTTTGGGGGAGTTAAAATAGTTTAAAATTTTTCTTTTTATTCTTTCCCTTCAAAACTCTCTTTTTATTTCCTACATTTTTTCCTTTTCCCCTTAATTTCTTTCTGAATCTAGGATTTCTCTAAATATACTTATTTATTGATAAATATATTTATAAGTATATTATTTATATTAAGTAAATTTATCTATTTCTATTTATTAAATATATTTATTTATATTTGCCCTGAGTTGTTCACTGGAGCTCAAGGGTCTCACTGGGGTAGGGTGTTGTACCCTAAGGAAGACATATATGCACACTCTGGACCAGGGATAGCTTTCCAGCACCCAGGTTGCCTTCCTCAAGTTTGTGAAGGATTGCATTTAGAAAGAGAACGGTAATGATTTTTTTTAGTCTCTGAGACGTACAAAATTGAACATTTGTACTAACAAGATTAAACTGAATCAGCAGAAATTTGGTGAGTCTCAAGAGAGAAGAGTTTTTCTGTTAGAATGATTAAACCTGAAAGCAAGTTGTCAAATCTCTAGAGGTGTTAAACATAATCTTATTTTGAGTAATTAGGTAGTAATCTACCAGGACACACACTGTTGTAGTGAAGAATTTTTAAGCAACCTGATAGCACTGTGGTTTTTGTAGTGGCAAATTTTGCTCTTCCCCACTGCTGTGCCTGGTTAAATCCTTTCTGCTTCTTAAGGTTCAAAGCAAATAGTTCTTCTGTGAGCCGTCTTCCACTTAACCTCTAACTGGATGAACTAAATAATTGCTCCCCACCTCTGTGCTCCTGTAGTGCTTGGCTCGAAGCATGCTGTGCAGAGGCATGTCTCACATGTATTACTCTTGTGCTTTGCTTCCCATAGTGTATTATTCTGAACTGTACAAGTCTGTCCCTTCTTTAAAGGCAGGAAACTCACTGCCCCTGCCTGCTACCATCTTCTTCCAGTGGCCCCATTCTATATGGTATGCATTCAATACACTTCTGTTGGGTTTAACTGAATTACAAGCTTGTGTTTTTAATGCACTAGGCTTTGAAACATTTGAGGGTTTTATTTGTTATTGCTGAATACCCAAAGTGGCTTGGGAGGTCAATATTATTGCTTTACAGTCTTACCTTGTCTATGTAACTAACACTTTTTAACATAGTTAGAGCATGGGCAAAATTTAATATTTTTCCAAAGTCAGGTATTGCTAATCCTTAAAGAATTTCTAAAAAGCATTGTGCTAATAAAAACTGTGGTGAATAACAATGGAATATTTTAAGTGTTTACAAAATCCCTTTTGTTACTAGCATCTAAATGAACACATGTATAATATGCAGCTATATTTGGCATACTTTTGTTTTAGTAAATAAATATTCTTTTAGGCAATCCTTTGTCTAAAAACTGAAATAAAGACATGGGAGAATTAACCTCATA
>NW_017731934.1:36699-40521 GCF_001890085.2 Hipposideros armiger
ATCTTCAGTCTGGACTTCTATGTGGCGGTGGGTAGGCCAGGTTTCAGCTTCGCAGACAAGAAACTCAGGACAGGCTGCATTGGGGCCAAACACAGAATCAGCAAAAAGGAGGCCCTGCGCTGGTTCCCGCAGAAGTATGATGGGATCATCCTTCATGGCAAATAAATTCCTGTTTCTATCCAAAAGGCCAATAAAATGTTTTCAGTAAAAAAAAAAAATAAAATAAAAAAGAATTTGTAATTATTCTCCTTCATTTCAGCTAGAAGTTCATTCGACTGCAAATCTGGTTCTAGAATACAGTAGATTTTTACAATCTTCTTGGTATCTCTCCACTTTAAGTCTGAATGGCCTAGTGCTTTGGACAGACAGATTCACGACCCTGAAACTATTTCAGGTTTCCATTTGAGAGCCTTCAGGAGGGAGCCCTTGGTCATAGGCGTGCAATACAGACCTGTGTCCTCCAGAGTCCGCTGTGCTACGGCCTAGCGCAGCCTCAGATGTTTCAAACCCAGAGCGTCTGCAACACTTTGCAAGGACACCAAAGAGGGGGGACGTCAACGCTCCGACTTCCTCCCGACGCTGCCTCTGATTGGCTCCTGGGCATATAAGAAACCAGTGAATGAGCAGCTGGCCTTTGCAGAAACTTGCCAGAGGTCTTTGGGTGGCATCGCCCCTTCGTCCTGGTCAACCCGCGGGCTAGCCGACCCGGGGGGAGGATGAGGTCGTCCTCTGTGGTGCTCATCGCCCTGGTGGCACTGGCCGCTTATTACATCTACATCCCCCTGCCCAGCTCCGTGTCGGAACCCTGGAAGCTGATGCTGCTGGACGCGACTTTCCGGGGCGCACAGCAAGTGGTGAGACGCAGCCCAGCGCTGATTCTCTCTCCCTCCTCTTAAGCAGTATTTGAAAGGGGGAATCCAAATTTCCGGACTGTGTTCTACGAGAATGCATATTTTTCTAACGCAGTGAGGCGATTACTCTTTAAGGTGGTTCAGCCTGGCATTTTCAGTGTGTCGCATTCGCCGCCTTGCTCGCCGCAGCGGTCTAGGTCTGTGTCTCCTGCACCGGTGATGGAGACGGTGAAGTTCTTGCATAGAATTTCACAACTGTTTAACCCATCATCTGCCCTAAATATTCCCCCCTTCCTTGGTTTGCAACGTCAAAAAAAACAATCTTTCAGCATTTTATAAGGCGCCCCTCCCCCACCTTCGTTCTCCGATAGGGGCCGGCAGAGGGCGAGTTAAATGTTTTTTTTTTTTTTTTAGGACAGGTCTGGGGAAAAGAGGCTCTCATTTCGGACAGTGCAGCCACCTTAAAAACAGGAGCGGGCGCGGGTGATCTCCCAACATCCTCTGCCTGTGAAGCTCTCCATTCTTGGGGGGGGAGGGGGCAGCAGTCAGGGCTCCACGGAGCGCTTGAGGAACCGCTCGATCTCCCATTTCTTGCGTGGCATTTGTCAGCTTAGCCCAAGAAAGAAGGCCAGGAGGCCTGGCTGTCTGGAGAACCGGAGGTGCAGGCGGCAGCCTCCACCTGCGGTAACAGGATGTATTTGCATTCTGCCTGCCCTGCAGCGTTTATTTTATGTCCTTGACTGAGGAGGCAATAACCTTTGCCTGAATCAGGATACCCAGGCTTACCCTGGCAGGGTAACATTCCTCTCTAGTGTATCAATGGTGTGTATTTTTTTCCCCCACAGACAAGAAAATGTAACTATCTGGTTTATTCGATGGTAAGAGGAATTCTTTTTAGTGCCAGAGAATCTAACATCTAAACTACAATCTGCAGCCAAGGCTGAGCCCTATGACTGAACAGTATTTCTGAGCAGCTTGCTCTATCTAAACTCCTAACCTTCCTCCAAAACCAAGTCTCCTCTCTTCTGCCAAATTTAGGCTTTAATCTCAGATTATTTTTGTAAACTCCTTTATTTTCAGGAGTGACTGGAGAAAGAGAGGGAAAGAAATCATGATTTTCCTAGAGGATTCATGTTCCTTTTCCCTAATTGTGTCAGGTTACATAGTCTCTGAAGCTTTGCCCTATCACAAGGCCCCTTAACTAGGGTTTTAGAGCACATTCCTAGTAGGGATTTGCTTCTCTTGAATCTAACCACCTTCTCTACCCCCAAGTTCGCTGTTGTCTGGTAAGAACGGTCTGTGAAGCTATAGACCCTCTTCTTTTCCCCTTGCTTACTATAATGTTGACATAGTGGGAGAATGACCAACCCCTTCTCTAGCATTGATTCCAAGAAAGGCGGTCTTCATGTAGGAAGCTCTGCAATCCCTCTTTTCCTCCAGAAATTATGTAATTTGGGAATACCATCCTTCAAGGATTATGGGGTACAAGGGTATTTACCTGGAGTGGGTTACCATGGCCTTTAGTAAATACATAGGTAGTAGATAAGAAAAAATAGTGACTCATAAGAAGAATATAAAAAACAGGGGAAAAGAATAAAACTGCTATGTTGGCCGCACAGATTATTTTTAGTTTTCAGGTCACCAAGGAAGTCTTCCACATCGTAAGTAATCTGAGAAAATCCAGGTGTGAAGAAACGCCTTTCTTCCCCAACTAGGCTGCCAACCCATGAAAGGAAGGGCCTGTGGATGCTGCAGTCTTTCACAGAATGTAAAGGTGTTTGGGAATAGTGACATGCGTAACGGCCAGGTCATGGAGATAGATGAGCTAACAAAGGATCCTCACTGCCCCTGTGGCTGAGGAGTAGGTTTGCACAGAAGTGGCTCTCATCCCNGGGGGGGGACAGAAGGAATGACTGTTGGTGCAGGAATTCACAACTTATGGGGTATCGCTCAAGGCATTGGGACCCAAGAGAAGTTTTAAACACATGAGACTGAAGTGCTGAAATTCTAGCAAGCATAGGAGACCAGGTAAAGAGAGTATGAGATGATAAGGACTAAACAGGTACAGACAAGCAAAGCAATTCCATATTTTGAACAACAAGGGTGAATCAGAGGAAAGCTAAAATTCAGGCCATTGTATGATTCCAAAGATTCTTAACCTTTAATCTATAGCAAATGAACTAATGGGCATCCTATGAAGTAGTTTGTGAGTTTTTGTGAGGATTATATGAAATAATGTTAGTGCTTAGGATAGTGACACATAGAAAACATTCAGTATATGCCAATCATTACTATTATTATTTTTTTGGCAAATATTTATTAAGTACTTATTATACACCAAGCACTATGGTAGGCACAGGGGATAAAACTATGAATTGATGTGACCTTTGTTCAGAGTTTAGAGAGCTCTAGCTAGACAATCTTAAACTCTCCCCATCCCTGTGCTTTCCTTTTTGTACAACTGGAGTTTGTAAAGCCACATAATATCCTAACCACCCATAATAAAGAGGTTTTTATGCAAATATGCATAAAATAGAAAAATGTTTTCCTAATGCATATTAACATGAAAGTGGTGATGCTTGATATAGTCACAGATGTGAAGAAAAAAGCTAAAGCCTTATCTCTCATTATTTTTACCTTCTCTTTCACGCATAGTTGAACTTACTTTATAGAGGCTATTAAAATATTAGGTTATTTTCTCCTTCATTAAGCATAATCTCCTTTGATTTTTCATTAACATTTTGTATGCTTCCTTTTTTGAAGATTAAATGGAGCTATTATGGATAGTATCATAGGGTTGAGATGTTTATCAATATTTTCAAATTATATTGTTTTATTTTCCTAATTAAAATCCTTTTCTTTGTATTTTTTTTCTTTTCTATTTTGCATGAATGTGATTGATCAAGGACTGGATATATATTTTAAATCACTGCTCTTGAGAACACCAATGTGAAATTAAAAGCCAGGATAT
>NW_017731934.1:44046-46453 GCF_001890085.2 Hipposideros armiger
AAACACTCTGGTGCTTCACCACCATTTCAGAAGCTCTGTTTTCAAAGACAGGGGAAGTTATTCATAATATGTGAAGTTATAAAAGCAGGTGATACAACTTTATATTATACGAAACCACTTTTATAAATACATACATTTATCTATAGTAAAAGTGGAAATATATTAACAAAAAAGATGAAATAATGTATATGAAATACTTAGAACACTACCTGATACATAGAAACACTCAATAGGTGTTCGCATCAATGATGATGATGAAGATGACACAGATGTCAATAGTGCTGGGACCGCTGCAGTTTCCAGTCCTATTTTGCTGTTCTATAACTATCAAGGATTTCAATTCTATTCTAAAGCTGTTTCTGACACTACTTTATTTACTGGTCCCTTGCTGCTGGTGCAGACCCCACCCCAAAGGTCTCCACCTTATCATTGTTCCATCCCAAACACACAGTCGTCATTCATCATGGATTCTGCCCATGGCAGCCAAGCCTCATTCTCTTTCTGGGTCAGTTTCAACAGGAATTAGCAGGATATTAAGCTAACCAAGAAACCTAGCACTACCTTAGGCTGCATAAAAATCAAAATGCAGCGTTGCTTGTGAGCGCTTACATCTTCCTTGAAGTTCTTACCTAGATTTACAAAAGGATACAAATTTATTTAGAGGGCTATAGCTGAAAGAAATACAAGAGATCACCTAATGAAGTTTGAGGAGTAAAGCTTTGGTAACATCTGAATCTGTAGTCCATCTCTGCCATTGCCTAACTGGGTGACTTTGGGTAAGTTACTTCACCTCTCAGAGCTCCTCTCTTAATCTGAAGTGGTAATATTACTTATCTGTCTTTCAACAATGACTGGCAAAGCATGTGCTCAATAAACAATAGCTATCATTATTAGCACCACCCTTTTACAGAGGAGGAAACTGGGTCAAAGAGGCCCAAGATCACTGGTTGGTCCATAACTGAACTAGGACTAGTTGCCAAAGCTCTTTCTTGTACCCCTGGCTGCCTTTAACAATTCTATTCTGCAATTCTGTAAGTTCCTAGAGATGCTTCAGCATTGTGTTTATTCTGTTTTCTTGGAAAATGTGGGCAAAAATGTGTATATATCTTTATTTTGTGCATTCATCAATTTAATTCTGGAAATGCAGTGGTATTGTCCTGAAGATGGATAGAAAGGGAGAGGAAGGAAAAATGCAGCTAAATTNTTCCAGTTTTTCTACAATGAACATGGAGTAATAAGAAATTATTTTAAAACTTTCTTATAGTAAGTTTTTGTAGTAGGTTTCCTACTTCTAAAGTGTAACTGATGTGCATATGAAGAAAATCAGAGTTTTAGAAAAACGCATCCTGGATCCCCTGACATAGCTATCACAGCAGCACGCTTCATGCGCAGTCATGGAACGCAGGTTGAAAGCTGACAGTATAAGGTTTTAGAGAGATGCTAAAATGACCGAAAAGAAACTACGGCCTACTAGAATGGAGAAGCCAGTTCATATAGAGCTGTTATGTACAGTTCAGAGGGGTTATAAAGATGGTGACTAAAGGTAGTGATGGTATCTGAAGGGAGTTCGGAGCAAGAGCATGACTTGTCTTACCTTGGTCAGCTCCTAACTTACTATGTCTTGTGTTCTATTTATTTGATGACATAATGTAAAAGAGAGGTTGTTGAAATTGGTGTTTCTGCTGAAAGCTCCCCCTATTCTTATGGATGACAGTGCTTTTGGACTAGTTGAGCAAGTTTTTTCATCCTGTAAAATGTCCCCAAACTTGTTGAAATCTAAAGTGATCCTGCCTGAATTTTCTATGTATGATGTGCCTTTGGCCTATGTGGGTGTTGTTTAAATGACAGCTCAGTGGGACACCGTGCAGAACTCCAACTTGCTAACCATCTTTTTCATAACCATTCATGAACTGGATTGTTTACTAATGTCAGGTAAATTTACCAAAAACACAGTACATAATAACACCTTCCAGACTTGCTGTGACAATACATATTTCTTCATGTAATTTAGAGACTTCACCAATCAGAATAATTTTTAGCTGCTTCAATGGGATTTTTCTTCAAATACTTGGCAGCAGAAAGGCTTTCAGAATAGCTTCAGTGGAAGTATTTAATCAGTATTAGTTCTGACAGGTGAGCAATCTGAGTTGGTCTTTATAGACAGCACCTCTTGGTGGATCCAATCAAATATTCAGGTCAGATTGGCTCTGTTCTGGGGTGTGTTAGACAATGCCTAATTTATAGTTTTCATTTTTCCTAGAACTCTACAAATATAGCTTTGAGCACAGAAATGCCATCATTATTACTTTGTTTTAATGGGACATTCTATTTCTAACATGTGGCTTCAGCTTGATCTAAGACATTTCTGTGAAATGTGAAGATGCAATAATCATTCTTTTTTTTTTTT
>NW_017731934.1:47068-110798 GCF_001890085.2 Hipposideros armiger
ATATTTCCTACCCAACCTGTGTCACATTATGAAATTTTAACTATCAGTGTTTCTAAAATAATATTAAAATCCTACCATTTAGAAGTCACCACTCATTCAATAAATACTGAACACCAATGCTAGGAACTGGTGAAACAAAAATGAAAAAAACAAAAACAAAATAAAACACATACCTAATCTTGAGAAGTCTACAGTCAAGTGAAGGGGAGATAAGCCTATTGGCAGTTACAGAGTGTCCACTTGGCTGACAGAAGTAGTCCTAATGGAGGCATTTATGGGTTTCTGCAAGAGCCTTAAGAAAGGATAGCTAATGTAGACCTGTGCATCAGGGATTGTTTCCCTCTCACATTGACATATCATCTGCATCATCAAAGTTACTGTTTACAGCAAAAGCAACTAACATCTATTAAGCATATAGTGAGCTTCTACTTTGTGCCAGATACTATGCTATGTGCTTTGCATGTGACTCATTTACTTCATGCTATAATTCTATTATAATTCTATAAAATGTAATTCTTATTTTTTCTTACAAAGGAGGAAACTGAAATACAAAGAAAAGTAACTGGCTCAAGATGACATGGTTTAAAAGAGATGGAATCACAATTCACCTGCAGCTTGTCTTACTCTGATCTCAAGAGCTTAATTATTGTTCTAGAATGCCTTTCCATAGGAGGTAGCTCAGCAAAGGAGGCAGGGAACGAGAAGAGGAGAAAGGAGTGTGAAAAAGGCATTCCAGCCAGAAGGGGCTTTTCAGTGGGAGAGGATGCTACAGCTAAGGAACTAAAAGTGGTTAAGACTGGCTGGAGCATGAAGCTCAAAATCAGAGAAAGATGAGGCAGGAAGGAAGCACAAGTCAGATAATGAAGGGCTCTATGCGCCAAAAAGGAGCCACCGAAAGATTTTTAGCAGGGAAATCACATGGTCAAATCTGCGTCTTAGAACAGTCTTTCTCACTGGCAGTAGAGACTAGAGTTTAAGAAAGCAAGTGAAGCTGTGAGACCACTTAGGAAGCGATCTGCATGAGAGGAGAGAGCATGGACTAATAAAGTGGCACTGCTTTGGAGAGAAGCTGACCAGAGTTGCTCATGGAGGAAGGAGAGAAAGGAGTCAAAGATGACTCCTGGGTAAGGCTCTGGAGTAATTGGGTGAATACTAATGATAACTCGGGTTTAGGAAAAAGGAGTAGACCTGAGGCTGAAGTTAATCTAGTTTTGGACCTTGTTTTGAAGTGTCCATGGGACTAGTCCAAGGATAGCTGTTCATAAATATCTTGCATATACAAGACCAGAGCTCAGGAAAGAGAAGTAGGCTGGAGATATGGGTTTGGGAGGGGTCTACTGAGTGGGTGGTGGTGGAAGTAGCAGGAATGGATGTGTATGGAGTGAGAGTAGGATTGGGGGATCCTACCAAAGATACCCCAGGGGGTAGCAGTGGTGAGGAAGAGGGGGTTTGCCCTAAGAGAAATGAGACCCAAAAGGACCCTATTTTTTATTATACCTCACATTTATATAGAACTCTAGGATTTACAAAGCGTTTCACTGAAATCATCTCATTTTATTTTTCCAATAAACTACTGGCTGGCATTAGTTATTTCCATTTGTTAAGTGAGAAAACGGAGGTTCAGAAAGGATCCATGACATCCCCGAGATTACATGATTAGTTATACTGGCAAATGGGAGTGGAATCAAAGTTCCTAGACTCCTAGTTTCGTGCTCTCACTGGTAGGCCAGGCTGACCTGAAAACGGAGTCCTCTGTGCTGGGTCTGCCCCATTTTTGTCCCTGGTGCTCTATCGGACAGGCCCCTCACAGCCACGGCCATGCATGCGGGAATGCTCACGATAGCGTTGTCACTAGTACACTGCACCTTGGCCCTTGGTTTAAGCTCCCACTAGTGTTTCTCAATTTTTTTTCATGCCATAGACTTTGATTACATGTTTAAAGTATGCCAGGGGAAACGGAAGGAAATATGGGGGGAATCTGTGTGGGTCTGAGTGACAGAGTTCACAAGATTTAGAAAGAAAATTATACAATCATTCTCCAATAGAATGCCAGCTTTGATAAATTTTGAATAGTTATAAAAATGACCTTAAGTTTTTACTTCTGTAAGACACCTACACCAGTGTCTTGTGGCCCACCAGTAAGCCATCTGTGGCATGCGTGTTAGGAAGCTCTCCTCTCTAGAGTTTATTATTATTGCTATTAAACACAGATAGATAGTCCCCAAGTTGCATGTATCTAGTAGCCACATAATTCATTGTCCAAACCAGGACATTTGTGAGAGTGATAGGGGCTGCTATTAATAATCCGGCCAATACAACGGTTTTAAGCCAGTATTATATCTAGACAGATCTGGATAGATGCTTGACCTATGTTTATTTGACTTGCAAACATTCAGCATTATCAGGTCTAAGTTGTAGAATGATGCCTGTGTTCTCTGTTCTGCTCAAATCTGACTGCTCACTCTCCCATGAATGACCCCCCACCCTTGTCCCCTAACTTCCTGTCCCCTAGGAGAGTGGCAGAGTAAAAGTACTAAGTTCCTTGGCTGGCACTTAGGGCCTGCTCCAGCCTGGTAGCACCACCCTGCTGAATCCAGCCTCACAGTGTTCACATGACAGTCTACTCACTTGTATCTGACACCATTCATTCTGTTGTCACCTCTGCCTCACAAGCTCTCCCACTCTCTCACTTTGGCCAACTTCCCCCACATCTTTCAACACTGAAAAACCATCTCTTTGAAACTTCTCCTTTTTCCCCAGTCAGCCTTACTTTCTCTTTCCTTTACACTCTGCTAGCATTTTCTTTTCTTTTTGTGGCCTTTATATGTTTCTTTCCTTATGTTGATATGGACAAGCTCCCCACCAAATCATAATCTTTCTCACCTAATATAGACATAATTTCCCTATTACTGTCTTAGGTGGGTTTTTGTTGTTGTTGTTTTGGTTTGGTTATTTTTTTGTTTTGTTTTGTTTTTTTGGTTTGAAGATCATTCACAATAGAGAAAATAGGAATTGATGGTTCCACTTTCTTTTAGTCTTCTGTGTCACACCATTTGCCCCAAGGGGCAGACCTAATGCT
Organism: Hipposideros armiger; assembly: GCF_001890085.2. Classification (NCBI taxonomy): domain Eukaryota; kingdom Metazoa; phylum Chordata; class Mammalia; order Chiroptera; family Hipposideridae; genus Hipposideros; species Hipposideros armiger. Next base: position 50,148 of record NW_017731934.1, read on the forward strand.
TCATGTGCTTCTGACTCTGAACTTACCTAAAAATGGCTTTTTGTTGTCCTTTGCAAATTTTTTTGCAAGCCTTGCTGTTTTCTAGGTTTCTAACTTCCTCATAATATTTTCGCAGTTATGCTTTTTTTCAAATTCATAATGAATTATGTGACTGTTTCTAGCTAAACATTAGTTATGATTACAGACCATATCCTTAAAAGATTGCTGGTGAATTCCCACATTCATTTGATATCACTCTACCTTCCCCTTTTCTTCTTGAATAAATAATTGATGAGTGCCCCATAAGAAATTTATTTGACCGACCCTCTTCTGTGCTGTGTATCCCATAATATTAATGTCCTGTGCTACCCTGGGACTCAAATTACCTTTTCTTTGGCTGTCCTGAAGTCTACTTTTCTAAAGTGCAAGATGTTTATCTCACTATTCCTAGTTTATACATCAGATAAAGATAGTTGCTCTGTCCCAACAGTTCAGTCACTTCCATTTCATGGCACAGCTCTTCCCTGTTGGTGAGAAGCAAGTCCAGAGTAGCAATAACCCCTGCTGCCTTGACTCTTTTTAGCAAGGCAAATCAATTCTTTTGCTTTTAGAAGATGATTTGCTTTTAATAGAATAAGGTATCTGGCACATACCTACATAATAATGGGTCCATTTACCGAAAAATACACACAACCGCCTTGTGAAATACTAGTGAATGTCCTCCTTGAACGAAATGGAAACTCAGCAAGGTTAGGTCATCGGTTCACAGACACGTGACTGCCTGGTGAGGCTGGCTGTGAACCAGGTCTGCTGGCCTCCATAGCCCTTTGAACTATTGGGTCGTTGGGAAAGTCATACATGTTTTTCTATGTTTTTCAATGCAAAAATGCGTCATGACTTTCCCGACCACCCAATATATTCCACAGCTTCCTGTTATGATTATTCCGTGCCCCCTCCTTCCCTTCCCACTCCACACCCACCACTGTGAAATCTTTTGTATTAGTTGTGTGATCCACATTAAGACGTGCCATGTAGGAAGGGAGTGTATTATGTATTTACAAATTTTCATTCTGGAGGGTATTAGTTCCATGGTTAAATGAGACTGGGAAATACTGAGTTAAACAGAGTTAATCGGGATTTCTTATTTAACTGTAAAACATTTCAGAATTTCTACCATACTTGTGTATTTTGAATCTTCAAGGGAGAATACATAGTGAGTCCCAAATTTAATTGACTACACATCTTTATTTTACAAAAGAACTCATGACACCGATGGTATATTTACCAAATTTGGGGGACCGCTTTCATAGTGTTTGAGAGTGTGGATTTTGGGATCAGGGAGATTTGTTTTCAAATTCAGGCACTGAACTATGGTAGCTGTGTGTCCTTGAGCAGTAAAGTATTTCACCTGTGAGTTTGTTTCCTGATCTAGTAAGCGGTCACAATACTTAGTCCGTAAAGTTATTAATGTTTGAAGATTGTATGAGTAATATGTATAAAGCTTCATGGTTTACCATCACCATCACACATTAGTTAATAAGTAAAGCACTTGGAACAGTACCTGGCATATAAGAAATACATTTAGTTTAGATCTGATTTTTGGCAGTTGTCTACAGTACACTCCAATAGTAATAAGCTGGTTTTATTCTTTCATTTTCACCATTATTTTTGTCAATCTGCTGCTGCTGTCAGGTTTGTGGATTTCTATACAGGTGTAGATCCTCTTAACCTGGACTGCTGTTGGCTAGGTTACTGGATTTAAATTCTGGTTTTAGCACTTACTTACTAGTTGTGAGACTAGTTGGGCAAGTTACTTAAACTCTGTACACTTTAATTTCCTTGTCTATAAAAGTGGGATAATGACAGTGCCTCCCTCAAGGCTTGTTATATGGATTAAATGTGATTGTGTATATAAAATTCTCAGCCCAGTGCTTGGTATAGAGCAAGAACTAAAAACCCCTTCCTATGGTCAAAGTTTTGGAGTCCACAGGCTATTTTAACTGGGTATATGAGTGATCATGATCTTCATCACTAACTCATACTGTTCTAACCATTTGACATACATACTCCTCAATCTTTATAACAACGCTGTGAGGTAAGTGCTATTATTATTCCAATGTTATAAATGAAGAAATTGAGGCACAAAGGGATGAAGTAACTTGCTCAAGTCACATACCCAGAGCCAGAGCACTAATTCAGAGAGTCTGGCTTTGGAATTAGTGCCCTAAAAGCTGGAGAAATTGTATGTCACTCAGACTATCACTGCCTTATATCAAAGATCTCTACTGCCAAGGTATCAATTTGTTTTAGAATATTATGTGTCACCTAAAAAGAGGTCTTTAGACTTTCAGTACCTAAGAAACCATTGGTGACATGACATTTTGTTACATAGAGGGTTTTTTTGAATTCTGTCCCAGTGGTGGGCCATCTTGCCACAATGTGAAGGTAATGAAGACATACTTGCAAAGCAGGGTTATTTTCCTCGACAAAGGGCTTTGGATTTGCTCAAATGATTGTCATCTGTGGGGCCCAAAGATCTGGCCTGTAACTATGGAAAAGATGACTTTGACTGCTGAGTTATTAAAGGCAGGTGTCTTTAATTGGCCACCATCATAGAAGACATTCACCATGACCTCTATCATTTGTTCACTGAACAATCATTAAGTGCCAGGAACTGGGGTTATAACAATTCACAAAGAAAACACATACACAAAAACCCAGCACCAGGCCTTCCTGAACCTACAATCTGTGCCAAAAATATGTGACAAGTAATTATATAAAGGAAAATAAGGAAATTTGAAGAAATGTGTTGGCAGGTCAGTGGTAATTGAAATCCCACAAAGACATGAAATACCCTAAGGAAACAGTGTTGAATAAGAAGAAAATAGTTTCAGAGTTGCAGAATAAAGGTTGAAGCAAACAAAGGAGATAGCAGCCAGGGGACAAAGAGGAAAACTGGTCAAATATAGCGTCAAAGACACCAATGAGGAGCACCACCAGGAAAGGGTCGTCATCTATTTTGAATTCTCCTGAGAGACTGAGGAATGCGAGGGCGCAAATGGGCCCAGCAGCTCTGCATCATGGTGGACCCCTCAATGTATCAGCCACAAAATGTACTCCCAGGAAACTGTGGATTTTACATTTCAGTATCTCAACCTGTATAGCCTGTTACAATTTCAAGGATGCCCGCCAAAATTAATGTCTTGACTTAAGCAACGTTGATATTGCTCTCTAATTTCTCACAGAAAATAGCCAAAATATACTTTATAGCTTTTGATAAAACCTGAGATGCAGGTTATGAATGGATATTACTCATATACTAAGTAGTATTTTGTATACACTATAGATAATAGTTAATATACATACATAATTATTTAGTACATTAAAAATATTTTTTATTAAAAATGGGGATGAAGGGATTAAGAAATACAAATTGGCAGTTGGTAGTTACAAACTAGTCACGTGGATGTAAAGCATAGCATAGAGAATATAGTCAATAATATGGTAATAACTATGTATAGTGCCAAGTAGGTACTAGACTAATTGGGGGCATCACTGCACAAATTATATAAATGTCTAACCACTATTCTGTACACCTGAAACTAATATAAAATCATATTGAATGCCAACTGTAACTGAAATTTTTAAATAATTTAAAATATATAATTTCACCTTGTTTTTAAACACTGAATTTTTTTAATTATATTTTCTAATCAATCATTACCAGATTTACCACTGTGTTTTACAAATGTCTTTGGTCAACTATTACTTTTTGCCTCTCACATCTTTTTACTGAGTTCAGTTTACTTCTTTCTGAAGTGCATCCTTCAGCAATTATTTCAGGGTGGGCCTCTGGGTAATAAACTTCATTATGAAAACAAAAAAATAAAAATAAAACAAACAAACAAACAAAAGAACAAGGGGAATAAGAGTGAAGTATCTCCCCTTCCCCAAATAACTTTAAATTTATGTTAGTTGGTTCATCTATATGGAAGCACATTTTAAAATGTGCTTACAGGCTAAACAGCTTTTCCTGTCTGCTTCAAAATGAGGTTCACATCACATGAATATTACACTTGCTCCATTATAGATTGATGCCTTTTAGTTCTATAGTTAGCAGTATACCATTTAAATGCACTGCTGTGCTTTCGCCAAAAACAGTGGGCCAGTATTTTACAGGACACACCATGTGCCAGATTTGGGTCTTAGCAGCCCCAGAAGCTCCCTACTGAGCAAAACCAATAATTTGTCAGCCCTATTTCCTCATATAGCCAATTAAAGTGGCATAATTCTGCAACTTAAATGAAGATATACCTTGCATGAAAGAAAAAAATTTTGTTATTGGTAATGTCTACAGAGGAAACCTGTTTAGAAGTGATTTTCAATTACTTTAAAAACATTTACATGATTTCCTGACTTCATAAAAGCACATTTTGGGGCAAATCATAGAATTTTAACTCCTTAAAAAGTTGGACTTTTCATTTGAGTGTTGTCAGTGATTAAAGGTCTTCATAGTGTTCTCACCCCTGCCCCACCCCACCCCCCTTTCTTTTTTTTTTTTTTTTCCATTTTCAGGTTTCAGAGAGTGGAAAGCAATCATGGGTAGCATTTTTAAGTTCTAATACCATCTGTGATCTTTAAAGTTGTTACAATAAAGATTGGTTCCTGTGGTTTTATGTGCCGGTAGGAGAGCCAGATTTACTTAGGGTCGTTTTGTAAACCTTGAAGTTCTACTTAAATGTGTAGTGTTTATATACTCTGTTATAGCTGTTCTTTCTGTTTGTTCATGGAGGAAAACCCTGGATGATTTGTCCTCTAAAATGCCAATATATTGTCAGCAGACATTAATTGATCACCTGGCATGTCCCAGACACTGCAGAGACCTTGAGGTGCTCATATTCTAGTTTGGAAAATCCAAAAGTAGACAATTCCTACAAAATTTGTTGGATGCCACAGTTTGTGGTCCGCAGTGCGTGCTGTGGGAGGCTAGCAGGGGAAGCCTCTGTATGTCTGGGGAACTCAGGCAAAGGATCCCAGAGGAAATGCTGGCTAAGCAGACTCGGAGAAGATGAGAAAAAGCACATCAGACAGACATGGAAGGAAGGGCGTTCCAGGGAGAGAGAACAGCAAATACAAAATTCTGAGGTAGGAGAACAGGGTACCTACGGTGAGTACTTCTGTTGTTTCTGAAAGGTAGAAAAGAAGAGTTTGAAGGAGATCTTTACACAACTGATCCATGGATGGAACTAGTCCCAGCCTTGTGTTGTTAAGATATATTTCAGTTTTAATGATGGTAACTTTAAGGAAGATCATAGGAGGATTATGAAAGCACACAACCAATGTATGATTTTTCAAGAGTAAGTGCTACTTGGCAAATTAAGCTTTAAACTTCTCATTAAGTATTACAAACCCATAGAATAGTGTTTACATTTTGGTGACCAAATATATATATATATATATACTTTGATTGAAAACAATGAGTTTTTCTACTGTTGTTTGGCTTTAGTAGCTTTTATCTTAAACGGAAACTGCTTTCAGTCAGTCTTTCTTGCTGTGTCCCTAACGCTCTGCTTCAGAAAGTCATTCCTTGTTTAAAGTTGGAAACAAACACTGCAGTTGTTGGCATCCATGGTGCCTCACTTGAGACAAAAGCTTCTTGAATGTTTGTCAAAGGGGTTGGGCCTATGGTCAAAGAACCTGACCTGTTGTTTTAACCACCCAGTGTAGATTCCCTTCTCACTCCGATTTTCCTTTCTCACTCCACCCTTTTCTTTATATCCATTGAACACACTGCTATTCATTATTGTCTGTTTAATTACTCCTAAGTAATTTGTCTCCCTAAGTAATTCTGTCTTCCCTGCCAAGCTGGAACTCTGCGGGGAGGGAGCCTTTATGTGGGCTTTACCACTGTGGACCCAGGTAAAAATACCTGCAGAAAGTAAACACTCACGTATTTGCTGAGGGATTAAATGGTGAGTGACTCAACGTCTCTGGACAGCTTCTCAGGTAAAGAGGGGTGGTGATAATATCCTAACAGGAGGTTTTCTTTGGATGTTCCGTTTTCTCAGATGAGACGTTATCGGTAGGATCAACCAGGAAAATAGCCTTGCTTCTGCCCTGGATTCCTGTTCCCTCTCCATATGAGAGCCAGTGAGAAAACGATAAGGGGTAAGCTGCCTGCTTTTTCAGAAAGAATGAATTTAGAAGTCACAACCAAAGGAAACATAATCGGCAATATAGTCATTCGTTGAACAATTACATTGAGCAGTAATGGTGTACTAGGCAGTACTAGAGGAACAACAGTTAAGGAGATAGACCTAGAAACTGATAAGAACAATATGACGAGTATCCAAAGTGAAGCTTGAACTAAGTACTGGAGCGCACTGAGGCAGGAGTGACTGCACAAGGCGTGAGCTGGACAGAATACCGCAGAAGAGAGGATGTTTGAGGTGGATACTGAAGGATGAGCTGGAATTTGGCCAGGAGAGGAAGCAGGAGAAATTCCAGAGGACGCCCTACCGTTCAGCCTTACGTATCTTGGAGGCAAGTGTACAATGCACGGGCAAGACAGACAAGTCGTACAAGCAGAGCTGTACGCAGGGCTGTGCTGTGTGGGAATACGAGCAATAGGTGGATGTCAGCAGGTGTAGTGTTCTTTAAATTCTGTCATTCCTGGCGGTCACAGCAGCTTTACACATTTTTTCCTATGTAAGCATAATTCCTTTAGTAAATTAGAGGACTGAGTTGTTTTTTATATACCAGAAGAGGCATATAATTATGCTATAGAAAATTTAGACAGTAGAAACTCTTAACTACAATCTCACCTTAACACAGCCAGTCATTTCCTTTGTGTTATATTTCCTTTCAGTTTCTCTTTCTGTGCATATGTTGTCTTTTATCAAATGCTGTCATACAGGACAGATAATTGTATGTATAACTTAGTTTACTTATCACTATACCAGAAGGTTGTACCACATTATTACTGCATAGCATTCCCTTCTCTTTGTAATGGAGCATGTGCTGTTTTTAATGCAACTGTTCCCCTATTATCTTAGGCTATTTAGTTACTTGCTATTACAAACACTGTTACAGTGAACATATTTGTATATATAAACTTTTTGTTTCTAGTGTTTTTTCTCAAGAGATTCCCCCAAAATTAGAACTACTAGATCAAAGAGCATAAATATCTTTGCAGGTCCTGTTTCTTATTTCTGAGTTCTTTTCCTATTTATATGGTTAATAGCAATGTGAGGGAATGCCAGTTGTGCCATGCTGTTTCGAGCATGAAATGGTTTTTAAAAACTTGTTAATTTAATAGCCTAAATGGCTACTTTGTTTAATTATAATTTCATAAAAAATAGTTGACATTAGAATTTTTGTTGGTTCCTTCAGTGATTGTTTATTGCACATCTACTTTGTATCAGTTCTATGCTAAGGAAAAGGTAGTAAACAAGTATAGCAATTTCTGCTCTCACATTCTATATTCTTACACATAAAGAAACTTTCATTAAGAAAGCACTTGAGGGCCAGCTGAGTGGTGCGTTGGTTAAGAGCTGGCTTGGGACACCAGAGATCCCCGGTTCAGATCCCACATATGGGGGCCAATGACACTGCCCTCTTCAGCTAAGATGGTGAACGGCAGCCCAGGACCTGGAGCTGGGCTGCCGTGGGTCGCCGGCAACGGCGTGGGCTGCAGTCCCCTGCTGCAGTGGGTTGCCATAAGCTACCGTGTGTAGCCAGCAGCCAGCGCGAGCGGCCATCTAGAAGCCGGCGACTGATCTGCCTCGCCCAGGAAGAGCACAATGATGGTGCCAGCTTGGGCCAGTGAAGCAACATCCTCCACAACTAGACTGAAGAACAAAACAACATCAACTTGTCTGTTCCTCTTCCCCTGATTCCCCAATAAAATCTTAAAAAAAAAAAAAGAAAGTACTTGAGAGGTTAAGTATTATTGCAAATCATACAGCTGATAAACAGCTAAGAAGGAATTCCAATCTGGTCTTTTATTTCAATCCCATGGTCTTTCTAATTTGCTACACTACCTTGTGAAAGGAAATATAGGGGCTTGATAGCAGAATGCCTGGTCCTCCAAGTACATTCCTCTAAGGTTAATCTAATGATGATGCCATTGAGGGTACTCAGAACATGTCAAGACCTTTTTTAGAAATTTCATGCCAAGCCATTTCGTGAGGTACATGTGAACATCAGCCTCATTGTGTCATAGTCTCGTCTCATTTATGAACCAAGTGCAATCCTCAGCTGTATCACACACCTCTAATCTGGAGGAACTTTGGCTTTTCCAGAAATCAAATTCAACCTCAGGGAAAGAGGATATGTCCCCAGTCAGGATATACGAAGGAGCAAACCAAAGTCTCAGAAAGCAGTTGTAAAAAAAAAAGAATACTTCAATCAGTGTTAGCCATGTTGAGTCACACCTATGAATTCCCTACTTCTTGGCAAGGCTTAATGTGCTCTGGATGTTGCTTTGGTTTTCAGTTAGTGAGAGAACTGTCCGATTCCAATCCTGCATGGGGTGTAGGGCCCTACATGTTCCGAGCACCTGTGGGTTACCACCAAGTGTTTAAGACTTACGTCAACCTCAAGGAGAAGGGCCAGTGACCTTTAGCGCAGTATTGGGCACCTATTATTGTAACACCCAGTTATAAATAGTCCACTTCCTGGCATCCTTTGGGGGTGGGGTGGGGAGAGCAGTAAAGGAGACAGCATTTAGGCTGCTTGCACTTTCTTTCATTCTTATAGCATATATATCATATTATATTCTCTTTAACACATTTACCTTTAATCTTCTACCTCTAACACAGTTAATTATCTCAGAAAAATTAATCTTTATTCCCCAATTATTTTGTGATCCCCCCAAATTGTCAGAAATATCTCTGGCAAGACTAAACTCAAATCAAGGAAAAGGAAATCTGTGTATTTTGAAGGAAAAAGGAGTTTAAAAAAAGAAGGAAGTGCATCGGCTTCTGCAGTCCTTGAGAGGACCAATAAATCCCATTCAGATTCTCCATAATCTCCATGTCCATTGTCGTTACTCTCTAATTAACTGCTTCTATGCATCATCATAATATAAAATGTAAAACAAAACCAAAAACAATCAAATATTTCTAATTTCATGCTTTGGTTTTGTTTATTATTGTCCAGGTTTGGGGATAGAATACTGTCAATCATGCATATTGTTTGTATAAAAAAAATGTCATTTAACTTTCAGATAACCAGCTTGAGAGCCAGAGACTGACCTGTAAATATGTTGGTGTTTTTTTCCCCACACTGTGTATTAAACATCTTTAAATCCATTTTCAACACTTAAAATTCAGGATATTTTTACATAAATATCTGGGTTTCTTGTTTCTGTTTTAAAAAAACAGATCATCTAGCAACACAGGGCCAGAATTTTCACAGCATGAATCACCTAGGGGTAGCAGTAGCTTCCTCCTTATTTAGGGCATTATTTCTCCAGTTTGCCACAAGCCTTCCCACCCCCTTATGTATTACACCTGTTTTACTCATTTGCACTAGTTGCCTTGGCCCTCTGAAGATATGAGTTTATGACCTATGTTCTATGGTTAACACTCCTTAATGTTTCACCTAATTAACAAATATTGATTGAACAACTTTCATTTTGCACAAGTGTTCCAAATGGTTCCTATGCTTGAGGGATTCAGGTTCTAGTTGGAGGGAGAAGACATAATTGCACAGTAAGTAAAGTAATACAGGAGCACAAACCTAGAGAGGTCAGGGAGCGTGAAGTACCTGAGTAATTTTCAAATGGGCGGTAAAGTTCACATCAGCTGTGCGTTCAGAGAAGGGGGACAACTGGGCTAGAATGACCTTGGGAGGGGTTAAGATCAGAGCTGCACCTTGAAGACAGGGTCAGAATAGCATTTCAGGGATGCTAGGGAAAGACTGACGTGTGGTAGGGGAGAAGGAATTAATATAAAATATGAACAAAAGCAAATTGTTAGGAATGAGCATGTTTGGGAGGTGTGAGTAGGCCTGTTTTCATGGATCAAAGAGATGTTTAGAAGAGATAAACAGCTAACACTAGTCAGTGAAACTGACATCCATCCTTAATTCTCACTGTCATTGTCCATTCATCTCACTATTATTCTGAAATGTTCAAACAGAAAGGCAGCACGAAGTTTGTGCAAACATTGGCCCACCTCCCTTTAGGCAAAGCATGTTTTCCACTCTCTTAAAACTCGTTCTTTGTGTTACTTCTTCCTAGCTCTACCCCTCTCCCCCCCCCCAGGAAAAAAATGGAAAGGAGACTTTAATTCTTGGCATAGTAGGGTCTCTAGAATCATCTGGGGAAACTCAGAGAACATGAAAAGGAAGCATGGAGAGGATGGAAAGATACTCAGGCATGTACCACCCAATTTTGGGAAGGGCCCAGGTTCACGCAAACCTTTCCCCTAAAGACTACGGCCCTCGTCTAAAGAGTCTCACCCTCAAATCACCTCTAGAACATGCTGCTCTGGGCTTGTTTCTCTAGTTCCCTGGAACCCCTGAGAAAGATCTTCAAGATGGCTTTGCATGCCCGTGTCCCAGTGTTCTGTGTTGTGTAGAAGTTGTATAACTGAGGAAACCCAGCATAGTCCTGTGTCCTGATTGGATGTAGGATCAAGTTGAAATAATAAGATCCAGCATCCACTCTTCTCACACCCCCCCCCCACCACAGGCGTGCACTATGTGAACATTTGCAGTCCTTTCAGGGGCAAAGGGTTGGCTATCTGAAGATCAGAAAGAATTTGATCCAGCAGAGGAGAAATAATACATAGCAAGTGGGCCCTGGCCTGGGACTCAGTGCTGGACTGGAGCCCTGACACTTACCCCAACATAGAGCAGGACCTTGGTAAGTCATTCCAATGCAGGTTCAGCTTTGATTTGTAAAACGAGGTGGCTGGACTAGGCAAGGCCTCTCCAAACCAGCTTTAAGGCATTTAATAGGTATGAAAAGATTAAAGACTAAGCAAAGTAAAATAAGTTTCTGTTTTACCACTGGAACCTGTCGGTGTCTTTAAAAAGCTGATGTGCCTTGTGAATCTCTGAGAGAAGAATTGATAGACAGCGTTTCCCAAACTTAACCACAGAAACTTCCACTCTTTGTTCTCTGTGCACAATTATCTCCTCAAATGTCTGTTTCATGCAACTCAGTTTGAGAAAAGCCACATTGTAGTTTTCCTTCTAGCTCTAACATTGTAATATTCTAAGTATATAAAAGGACAACAAAAGCCCAGAAAGCTGGGGATGTCAAAGAGAACTCAGGGGTCAGGTCAGCAGGTAGTGAGGATTTAGGGTTTTGTTTGTTTTTGTCGGGGTGGGGGGTGGGGGGATTGTGTTTTTTGTTGTTTGGGGTAGTGAAGATTTAGAATGACGGTGTCGTAACATAGATGCTCCAGTTCTAGGTCTGGGAGGCAGATGGAAGAGGAAAGTGGAAGGGTTGAGTTAAAATAACAAACATAAGTATAGAGTTAAGCAATTTTGTGATGAAGGAAAAGAGAAAGAAAGGTAAGGGTTGTAGAAACTTTCTGAGATCATTGAAACATTTTTTTTTGTCTATAGTGATGTAGTGAAAGAACCTGGAACCAAGAATCTGCTGACCTGCATTCTAGTCCAAACATGTCAGTAACTGGATGATTCGGGGCTTGTCACCCTACCTCTCTGGACTTTCAAAGAAGAGAGTCTATATACCCATGGGCCTTTTAGGTTTTAAAATTGTACAACTTTATTTGCCTCCAGTTTAAGTTAGTAAGGATAGAGCCCTTCAGAAAGGGATTTGGTGAAGGAAGATGTAAAAAGAAATGAGAGCTGAGACCTAGATGAGGGAGAATTAGGTCAAAGAGGCCCCTTTAGAAACTCCTTGAGCATGGATCTTTAATGCTTCTCTGTGAAACTCAGTTCCAACTAGTGGGAGTTCTCCACAGAATTGCACATAGACTAGACGGTATCTGTTCAGGTGTCTTATGTTAACATGGCTGAATTTCCCAACTAAACCCACCAGACATCTGAACGAGGCTGAGTTACCATGAACTCTCCTGAGGAACTGATTTACTTGATTGACTCGCTCAGATTTATGGGAGTTTTGGTTTTATTTATTTATTTTTTTGTAGTAGAGGGCCTAGATAATTGCACTTTAGTGAGTCATTTCCAGTTTTTGTTTACTTGCAGTCTTGTAACATTTTCTAGATTTTGTTTTCTTGGGTATTTTCTAAGGTAAAATTAGTTTTAGTAATTCATAATTATGAGACACAGTAATACATGTCTTGGTAAATAGTTTCAGATATATAGAAAGCACCAATGGACTTCTTTTTCAAGTGTTAAACATATACTTCTAAGTGTGATTATAGACACCCATTCACTGCATAAGTGTTTGTTGCACTCATACTGTATGCCAGGCAATGTGTTAAGTGCTAGGGATGAAACAGTGAAAAAACAAAACAAAACACTGTTGTTATCCTCATGACCTGTGTGTATGGGTATCTATCTTCAAAGAAAGAATTGCTGCCTTTGTAAATATTCGGTCCCTTATTAATGTGTATTTAATGATTCTATTCATCTTAAGTTATAAAACATGATGAAGTAGTAACTTTCAGGGAGGCTTTAATTTAAAGAAAAGGCTCTTTGTCAACCTTATTTAACCTAAAAAAATAAAAGGCCAAAATGAGAGGCAACAAGCATTTAGTTGAGACCAAAAAGAATAGCTATTCAGGAAGCACTGATTCAGGCAGAAACCCAAATAGTGTTCCCATTAGGAGGCAAAGGCAAGGAGTATTTATGAAAAAGGGAAAGGGAACAATTATATCAGTGAAGGAAGGCAGATAACCTATAGGTGCAGATTAGCTAATACAGGGATGTTAATTCTAAAGAATGTTTTTAATTTTCAGTCTGGCAACCATCAGTAGTTATAATATCTGCTGTCTTATCTTTGCAAGGAGTTATTCAGGATGCAATGTTGCTTTAGGCCCAGTCCAAAGGTTATTTTGCCCTGTTTTAACATTCCAAAGGCTTGAGGCATAAGCTGTACAAGGCAGTTCCTCAGGGATGGCAGCTTAGACTCCATTTTAAAGTGGCTCCATTTACATTATGTTTCTTTACACAGCTAGTACACGGTATGAGAGGTGGAAAATGTTTAATAATACTAAATTTTATTAACACCACAGTGGTAAATAGCTTTATGCTTATGTTTCTTTATCAATAGCTGGGTCACACACAATTCAAAACCCACAAAGAAGCTAAGAGTCTTCCATGAAATGTTTTCTTCCTGAAAATCCTTAACTGCTGCATATGTCTGTCCTCAAGCAGTAAAATTTGATTGTGCACCATTTTATCTTTATGCAGCAAAATGATGAAGGCCCAACCCATGCAAGCAAACTTGAACGTAAACTTTTTCTGTCTGAGCTGTGGGCGGGGCCATTACCAGTAGCTCCTGATCTCTTAACACTGGCTTCCTCAAACCCATCTCTCTCCAAGGTGTAAAGATGATGGATGATCTCTGGGTTACAAAAGATAGCGTTTTTTTCTTGGCTTTCTCTGCACTAGGAAATTTCAGGGCTAAAGGAATTGAAGAATTAAACATTGAGAAGACGAGTACGTTCCATTTTTGCTCAGGTGTTCCATGTGTAGCGCGATAGCATGATGAATGGATTTCAAAATGGAAATCTTTACTGCATATCTACTTGACACTCTTTTTTTTAATTATTATTTTTTATTATGAAATACACATTTTTTAGAATTAGTTTCAGCTGTACAACACAGTGCAATAGTTATACTTTTTACCCCTCGAAGTGACAACCCCCCTTCCCCAATCCGCCCCCCCATTTCCCCCCAATATCATACATATCTATTACAAATCCCTTGACTCCACTCCCACACTATACTCCACGTCCCATGACTATATATATATATATAAATATATATATACACACACACACACACACACACACATATTCAATTATAGTTGACATACAATATTATACAACATCAGCTTCAGGTGTACAGTGCAGTGATCAAGCCTCTTCCCCATCCATGATGCAAGACATGTGACCACCTGACACCCTACAAAATATTCACAACATTATCAATTACATTCAACTTGACACTCTTTATAAGCCTCAATTTCCAGTCCTCACAGAAGACATCATGAAAAAAATAGTCTCATTTCGCTCTTCTTCAACACCTTTGGATATATTTATTGTGTTCAAAATGAAAATCAAGTTCACAGCTAAGGGGCTGGCCAGGGTCTCCTTGCTTCCATTTAATATATTTTAGGAATGTCAGAATAGGTTCCCAGTATATTCTAATTAAAAACAAAAACAAAAACAAAACTGCACCCTTTTTAAGTCCACCAATACTCTCAGATGTTTTCGTGGTTTTTTTTCCCCTTGGTTTTTTTTCTCATCTGCAATCTCTGCCCCTTCTTTTCTCCATGTCATCAGATACATGAGTGGGGAGCCTCATAAATAGACTCCACCTCAACTTCCTTCTCCTCCACCTTGTTCTCCTACCTGCTTGTCCTCCTCCAGTCCTCAGCCTCTAAGGTCCATGCATATCCCTCCATTTAGCCAGTGACCTCGTGGATCCTGGCAAGAAAGATCTCATAGATATCATTACAGTTTTTTTCCCCAGAGGCTGAAATTCCTTATCACATTTGTCTTCTACCTGATCATGCTGCTCTTGCAGCTTTTATTAAAAGATTTTTTTAACTTAAGTATAGGTGGTATATAATATTACATTAGTTTCAGGTATCTAATGTGGTGATTTGACATTTTCATACCTTACCATGTGGTCACCCCATTAATTCCAGTAATCATCTATTACTGTGCAAACTTATCACAATATTATTGACTATATTCCCCTTTACCTTTTTCACCCAAGCCACCATCACCCCTCTCCTCTGGCAACTATCCCTTTGGTCTCTGTTTCCATGTCTGTTTTTGTTTGGTTTGGTTTGTTTTTGTTGTTTTTTTCAGATTCCACAAGTAAGTGAAACCACAGGGTATTTGTCTTTCTCTGTCTGACTTTTTACACTTAGCATAATCCCCTCTAGGTCTATCCATGTTGTTGCAAATGGCAAGATCTCATTTTTCTTATTGCTGTATAATATTCCATTGTATATGTATATGTAACCTAGGTTGCTTTCATATATTGGCTATTGTAAATAATGTTGCAATGTACATAGGAATACATATATCTTTTCAAAATGTTTTTATTTTCTTTGGATAAATACTCAGAAGTGGGATTGCTGGGTCATATGGTAGTTCTATTTTCAGTTTTTTGAGATACCTCTACTGCTTTCCACAGTGGCTGCACCAATTTGTTGGTCTACCAACAGTGCACCAGGATTCCCTTTTCTCTACATCCTCCCCAGCTCTTATTGTTTGTTAATTTATTGATGATGGTCATTCCGACCGGTATGAGGTTGTATTTCATTGTGGTTTTTATTTGTAGTTCCTTGGTGATTAGCAATGTTGAGCATCTTTTCATATGTCTGTTGGCCATCTACATGTCTTCTTTGTAGAAATGCCTTCTCATGTCCTCTGCCCATTTTTTGATCGGGTTATTTTTTTGTTATTGAGTTGTTTGGGTTCCTTATATATTTTAGATATCGAGCCCTTATCAGATATATCATCTGCAAATATCTTCTCCCAGTAGGTTGTCTTTTTGTTTTGTGGTTGGTTTTCTTGCTGTGCAGAAGCTTTTTAGTTTGATGAAGTCTTGTTTGATTTTGCTTTTCTCTTTCTCAAGGGGACATATCCAAAAAGATATTACTCAGACTGATGTCAAATAGTTTACTACCTGTATTTTCTTCTAGAAGTTTTATGGTTTTGGGTTTTATATGTAAGTCTTTAATCCATTTCAAGTTTATTTTTATATATGGTGTAAGAGAGTGGTCCAATTTCATTTTTTTGCATGTATCTATCCAGTTTTCCCAGCACTACTTGTTGAAAAGACTATCATTTCTCCTCTGCTTCCTTTGTCATAGATTACTTGACCATATAAGTGAGGGCTTATTCCTGGGCCTTCTATTCTGTTCCATTTATGTACATGTCTGTTTTTATGCCAGTACCATGCTATTTTGATTATTATAGCTTTGTAGTATAGTTTGAAATCAGGGAATATGATCCCTCCAACTTTGTTCTTCTTTCTCAAGATTGCCGTGGCCATTCAGGATCCTTTGTGGTTCCATATAAATTTTAGGATTATTTGTTTGATTTCTGTAAAATGTCATTGGTATTTTGATAAGGATTGTATCAAATCTGTAGGTTGCTTTGGGTAATATGAACATTTTAATGATAGTAATCCTTCCAACCCATTAGCATGGTATATCCTTCCAATTTTTGTGTCCTCTTTAATTTTTGTCTTCAGTGTTATAGTTTTCAGTGTACAGGTCTTTCACCTCCTTAGTTAAATTTATTCCTAGGTATTTTATTCTTTTTGATGCAATTGTAAATGGGATTTCTTTTTTACTTCTCCTTCTGATTTTTCATTATTAGTGTAGAGGAACGCAATGGATTTCTGTATATTAATTTTGTATCCTGCTACTTCACTGAATTCTTTTATTATTTCTATTTATTTTTTGGTGGATTCTTTAGGGTTTTCTATGTATAGCACCATGTCATCTGCAAATAGTGACAGCTCTACTTCTTCCTTTCCAATTTGGATGCCTTTTTCTTCTGCAGCTTTCTGAGGGCAAGGACTCAGTGTGTCACAGAGCCAGATTATTTGAGTAGCCTTGGACTGGACAACTTATTTGATTGTGTAATGGTGATAATAGAAATAAAAGATAAAAGAACTAGTTCTCAATAACCTTCACCTAAAAAGAGGTGAATTTTGAAAATTAATAATTTAGTAACCTATTTATTTTGCCAAACTTCATTTGTCTTTTCAGTTATGATCTAGCTCTTTTAGTGGAATTAGGCTTTTGCTTCCCTGAGTTTCGTCCTGGGGGCGGGGGCTGGGGGGAGGTGATGGAGAGGAGGAATAGATATTCTTAAAAAGCATCGTAAAGACCAGACTCAAAGTCATCAAATTAAGAATACTTTAACACATTAAAATACAGTGCTAACCCTATCTCCCTTAGGGCCACAGAACAGTGACCCATCCCAACTTCCCAGCAAGCCTTGCTCTTCTGTACCTGTGTGTGTTGCCGTACTTTGTTCCACTGTGTGGCATGTCCCTCTCCCTGGTTTTCTTCTGGCAAATTGTTATTTGTTCTTAGAGACCCAGCTCAAATGTCCCAATGCTATGAGCATCTTTTCAAACTCCTCTGACTAGAAATTGTTACTCCTTTCTCTATATATGTACCCACAGTACTTTTTATAATATTGCATTGCAGTTTTTGATATAAGAATTGTCCAAACCTGTAGAGAATTTTTATGCATTTATTTGAGCCAAACTGATGACATATGCCAGGGAGAAAGATCTTAAACGCTCTCGAGAATTACAGTTTTGCAGCTTTTATGCCTCTGAATTTAAGAAGGGAATGTAAGGAAGATTAGAGAGGTGCAGAAAAGCAAGGTGAAGATTGGATTACAGGATCGTTAATAAGATTATGTGCTCTGTTCAGGGTGGTAAGGGCTTATTTCAAAGGTGTGTTAACCTAGATGCATAGAAACAATGGACAGGGCTTGCTTAAGGCAAAGATAAACCTTTTACTAAAAAGTCATATGCCTGGAGCTGAATATCCACCAAGACTTGCCCATTTAGGAATATATGATCAGATCACCTTGTGAGGTTACTTCTCATAGAACCCCTTTTCTCATCCACAGTGTATATACAAACCTGCCTTATACAGTCAGCTTCTTAAGGATAGAGTGCATCTTTGTATTTCCCCTTGTCTCTATACCAGCTATGGTGTCTGGTACTCAATATTAACACTGAAATGTTTGGTGACCGAGTAGATAAAAAATAGATATGGACCCTCTTCCTGGTGATAGGATACCTAACTATATGAATTCACCTCAGGAGGACAATATAGCTTTCTCATCTGTTGTCTAGATATTTTGATTTAGACTTAATACGTTAGACATTAAAGCCGTTTCATTGTTGCAGCTGTGGATCTTGACTAAACGTTCATTGGTGAGGAGTAAATTGTTTCAATTTCCTAAATTTGTTAAATTGAGAAGCCTCACCTGGGGTAGATTAGTTGGGGACTCCACATCTATCATAACAGCCCTGCCTGCATTCCTGAGCCTCTGGGACTTGTGGCCACCCTCTCTCCTAATGTTTCAGTCTAAGGAGTGAGGAAACTTCAGGCAGTAGAAATTCTAATTGCTGTCAAGCTTCTGGCTTTTGTACTGATGTCAGTTTACATAGGCAAACTGGCCCTGCTAACCAGCCTAGCAGATCAGCTGGCAAGTACCCTGCTGGTAGGGTAAAGTTTGGGATACTACATTTCATGACCTACTTCCCTGCCCCACCCTGATTTTAAACCTTTCATTCCTTAAAGTGTTCAAAACCTGTGTGATGGGAGAGACTTAGCTTAAAATAATGGTTGCTCAATAAGGGATCTTAATTTATTATATGTGTCATGTGAATCTGGCTCCTCAGACATCTGTAGATATCTATAGAAATCATTTGCCTGTGTCTTTTGAGTTTATATGTCATTTAAGAAACCATTTCTCAAAGGTCACATCTAAGTCACTGCTTCCCACACTTTACATAAAGCAGAAGGTTCACCCAAATCCGGGAGTATCCTGTATAATACACTTGTGAAGTCAGGCAGAGGGCGTGAGTGGGCAAGTTCTGAGTTGCCATATAACAGAAGGAAGCTTGGGAGATTTTGTTTAGATGATGTTTCATTCTTTTGTGCTGCCTTTAGTCAACTGCTATTTGGAACACTCAAATGAAAACAAATGCTGCTTGTCCTGGCAATCGGCGGAGGCTTATAGCAGCTTTAGTAGCCTCATGAAGGACATTTGTTGATGACTAGCTGTCCATGGGGTATAGGGGCACTGGAAAAAAATTTGATCCCCAAGACTCAGACCTTGTCCCAAGGAGCTCACCATCTAGTTATTGCTATGATAGGTAACAGATGGGAGCAAAAAAGAACTCAGTTTAATTGTATAAAGCTTCATTTCAACCGTCATGTGCGTGTATATGGAAGGCAAATGAGAGTGAGACAGGAACAGGACCGAGACAGAGGGGTTACTAGAGAAGGCTTGAGAGAGAAATGGGCTGGTGAGGAAGCGCTGGAGGAAAGGGGACAGCAGGGGTGCCTCCTCCTCCCGGAGTGGCCAAGGCTACAGCTGCTGAGCCCGGGCGAGTCATGTATTTTTTTTTCTTGGCCTCCGTTTCCCTTTGTGTAAATATGGGAGGCTGAGTGTTCATTCTAGATGTAAAATCTTCCAGTTTTATGATGTAGGCTTGAGAATACATTGACTCCTGAGCGGCAGTAGAGGGTGATGGTTATGAGTTCTGGATCCAGAATGCTTCAGTTCACAATCAGCCTCCCACTTCCTGCCTGTGTGACCTTGGGCAGTTCACTGGACCACTGAAAACACTGACTGGCACAGAGCCAATGTCAGTACGTTTGAGCTATTATTCTTTTTGACATATCCTGAGAGCATACAGGACGCTTTGGGAGTTAATCAAGTACCTTGGCAGTACAGAAACTATTTGTCTTCTATGTGATAGTACAAAACAAACAAAAAGGCTTAGGAACTGGAAAGAGACAAGCTTATCCTTTTGTGCTCCCCTAGATTGAATTGCAGCCCTGGGAGAGAGAAAAACTGAAGACTTGAGGGTGAAGGGGTTAGGGTGTTGGATCCCTCTGTGAGCTCTTTCCTTTCTCTGTTCTAGGTTGTCTTGTTCACTGGATGGTAGTAAGGTTCTCCTCAGGTTTGCTTCGTAGCTTGCAATGAAACCCTTGCATATAGGACTAAACATATTTGAAATTCTGTAATAGAGCAATCTCATCAGAGAACCCTACTGTTACATCATAATATTTGTGCTTCACAGGATGGCTTAACAATTCCATGCTTTGCCATATGTGCACCTGTGCCCCACTTAGAGCTCTTTTGGTCCACGCCTACTCTCAGAGTGTGGGACAAAGGTTTATTTTACAGTATTGAGTAAAAGAAATACGGGAGAAAGGACAGGTATCAGAAGGGGATGGGGACCTACCAAAGGCCTAAGCCAGGCTCCTGCCAACTCAGAGCCTCCAAAGAGAGGGGACAACAACAGGTAGGTAATGTGGATTTACTCCTCACGTGCGCTGTTTTTTCCCTGCTTTATCTGAGAAGCTGTAGCCCAGAGAACTTAGGGAGCATGTGCAAGTCATGTGGCTAATACATGATAGAGCCAGGACTTGGCCCTCGTCCCTGTCCATGGTCTGTGCTCCCTCGCTATCACGGTTCCTTTACCCTTTCTAACCTTGGACAAAGAATTTCAAGGCAGGATGATGAAAAGTGATTCTTTACAGCCTTTTCTTCTGAAGAAGCCTTGAAGATAGGGTTTATATCACTTAAAGGGCTCTGCTACCCTGAAGTCTATCTATCTCTATCTCTATCTATATCTATATTTATATCTATATCTATCATCTCAGGACCATGCAGCTGGCAAGTCAGCGTGCTTCCAAGCCACTGTGAGATGTGCTTTGGGAGTTACCCCAGCTAAGCTAAGGCAGTGAGACTTCCGTATTTGACAGGCTGAGCTGCTAAGACATAAGCAGATAAAAAGAGCAGTACGAGCACTCATATACTACGTTATATACCAGGTAGCCTTAAAAAAATATCACTATAAAGTAGGTATTATGATCACCCTAAATTTACAGGTGAAGAAACGGAGGCAGAGAAAGGTTTGGTGACTTGCCCAGAATCACCCAACTAGTAAGTGTCAGAGCCAGGACAGAACCTTGGCTGACTGACTTCCCAGTCCATGCCCTGAAACAGTGCTCTGTGCTCTGGATGAGGAGGGTGAAGTAGAGGCAGTGGAGTGGTCTCTGCGGGGCAGGGGGTGGGGAAACCCTGATTTGTACCTATTGCCGATTTCCACGATGTAAGTACTCCCACCACGACCCATTTCAAACTACTGACCTGATGTCAACTGACTTGTAAATGTATCAGTTGGTGTTTGTGACATGGCAAGAGCCGGTTCCAGCACACCACTGAAAGCCATTGCCAGAGAACAGCAGGCACAGCAAAAAATAAAGTTAAGCTTGAGCACACTCTAGAGAACAGGAGTGTAGACTCTAGAGAACTGGA
This sequence comes from Hipposideros armiger, assembly GCF_001890085.2. Taxonomy (NCBI): domain Eukaryota; kingdom Metazoa; phylum Chordata; class Mammalia; order Chiroptera; family Hipposideridae; genus Hipposideros; species Hipposideros armiger. The sequence continues at coordinate 71,351 of NW_017731934.1, forward strand.
AAGTCCAAGGGGTGGGTGGTGAGAGATGGGGTTGGAATGTAGAGTGAGATCAGACTAGAAAGTCCAATTCAGATTTTTTTTTCTGTAGGAAACTGAAAGTCAATGGAAGATTTTAAGCAGTCAGGCAATGTGATCAGCCTTTTAGGCTAAGAACTCTGATAAGCAGCATGCATCAGGGTATAGAGAAAGTATTGTCTAGAATTCAAGTTAAGGAAATACAGGAAATAATGAGTTTACAATCAAGGCAGCAGCATGTGGGGGGGGGCGGAGGGGGCAGGAGGAGGGAGTGAAAGCTGGGGGTAGAACCAGACTCAGAAAATGTTAGCAGGGAGAATTGACATGAACTGATAATTGATTGGATATCACATGAAGGAAAGAAGGAGCTGAAGAAAACAGAAGTATCTCCCACCTTTTGAAAGTTTGCTTTATGCCACTTTTTCACAAAAGACCTACATGAACACCTGTTTTTGCTAACCAAAAGAAATTCAAAGAGGATTTTGCTTTTACAAAACAAGGCAAAAAGCAAAAGTAACATTCAGCATTTGGTTTGCAGCAAGCCCTTACAGAGGTAGCACATATCCAGAGCAGCAAGAGTGGCACCCCCAGCTCCTTTCCTGGGAACCACACTCAGCAGCACCTCAGCACCCAGCCGCCATAGCTTTGAACTGTGTCTGTGAGCATTTGTGCTTTCCTCGATTTACGAGTATTTTGTGCATCCGTAGGCAAGATGTGTCCTAAAGTATCAGAAAAGCCTAAGAGAGCTCATAAGGGTGTTACATTTAGCCTAAAACTGGATGTAATTACGAGCATTTGTTATGATTTGGCAGGTTATTTTGGAGGTCTGGGAACGCTCACAAATCTTTTCGTATAAATTAATGGTAATTGCTTCTTCACTTTATGCCATTTCAGCTTATAATAACTTTCTTAGGAATGTTCTACTTTCAGATAGTGGGAGAAACCATATCAAAGTTTCCAGCTTGAAAGCTCGAATTGTGGTCCGGTCATTAATAAAGAATTTGCTAGAGCGAATTGCTGAGTTGCGGGTGGAGAAAGGAGGGTAACACATGTTCAATTTAAAGAGCTTTTAGGTTAGATCCTGAAGGTGGTTGGAAATATATACCTGGAGCTTAAGAAAGATAGATCAGGGACTGGCAATAGAGATTTGGAAGTCACCAGCCTTTCATTTAATAGGCCAGTGGTTAGTAAGCACTTCCTATTGGCTGGGCACTGTGCCATAGCAGTGCATGGGCTTGCTCAGGGAAAGCAGGAACTGTACAGTTGAATAAAATAAGGCAAGGAATGTGGGGAACACCAGCATTTACAGGGCCAGTGAGCAGGAGAGGAAGAAGCAATCAATACAAGACCCAAAAACGGGGTGGGGGAGACATGAATCAGTAGCATGGCAACAGAAACAAGAGATTGGAGACGTTAAGGGGGAAGAGAGTTTCAAGAAAGGGCAAGTTGTTAAACGCCTGCAGTGGGGCCAAGTAGGGCATTGGGCTGGCAGTCGGGTGGTGGGGGCCCTGGTGAGCCTCAGAAGGACAGCTTAGTCAGAGGGACCCGGCTGGAAGCCAGATTGTAATGGGATGCCTTCAAAGAGGGCACTCTGAGAAGTCACCGTCTTCTTTAGGGTAAGGACAGAACTGATCGCTACAGAAATCAAGTTCTATAATGTTTAGGAGGTAAATCCTCTCAGCTTCCCTCCCAACCCCCAATAAACTCGCCTGTCACAGCCTCCCCGAGACCAGCCCTTCTACCTATTTTCCAGAACCCGTCTCCTTCTTTCTCCAGGGTCTCAGTCCACTTGTCATTTCTGGTCTCCTCTGGAGCCTTTGTCTCTCTCTTTGTTTACAGGCTCCTTCCCTACAAGCATGCTCAAGTCTCATCTTTAGAAAAAAGCTTTCCCTTGGCCTAGTGTGCTGCTGCCTTCCTTATCTCTACAAACAGTGAAAGGATTCCTCTACATTCATTATCTTTATTTCTTCACTCCCATTCATCATTCATTTTGCAACCCAGTACAGCCTGGCTTCCCACCAGATATCTGTAACTAAACTGTACTTACTGGGTTCGCCAATAATGCCATGACGCCACGACCCACTGGGTCTTACTGCAAGCATTTAACAACTTGTGCTTTCTGGAAACTCTCTTCCCACTTGACTTGTCCAGTCTCTTGTTCCTCTTGCCATGGCAATAATTAATTCCTCCTCTTGTGTGTGTGTGTGTGTGTGTGTGTGTGTGTGTGTGGTGGTGGTGGTGGTGGTGGTGGTGTGTGTGTGGTGTTGGTGTGTGTGTGTGTGGTGGTAGTGGTGTGTGTGTGTGTGTGTGTGGTGGTGGTGGTGTGTGTGTGTGTGTGTGTGGTGGTGGTGTGTGTGTGTGGTGGTGGTGTGGGGGTGTGGGTGTTGAGAGGAGGCTGCGGGGGTCTTTCAGTGATTGGTTCTTCCTCTCCTACCTAGTATCCCTTCAAGTGATGATATTCCCAAGGTTTCTTTTTTCTTTTCTTTTCTTTTTTTTATTCAACTTTACAATTTCTGCTTTCCCTGAGCAAATTGCCTTTCTCTTTCTGGAGGAATTCAGTATTGCTGAAAGCCTGCGGAAATGGTCCTCAGATAGACCTGTCTTTTCATCGAGTTGGGTTGGATTAGAGCTCCAGCCCCCAGCAAGTGAGGGAATGTTTTAATTTTTGTAATCTGGGTGGGGACAGGAAAGAGGATTTTGATGCTTCCCCATTTTTACCGCAGGAGGGTAATGCTGAACACTTGTAAAACAAAGTGTGTGGCAGGCAGAAGACTGAAGTGAGAAACACCTGCCCCACGCCATGAAAACCTCTGTGTGCCTTTCCCCATCCTTTCCTCCTTCAGCCAACTGCTCATTCATTAAAACTCAGTTCAACTCAGCTGATACTGTCTCCCGGCAGCCTCTTCAGATAGCCTGTCATATGCCTTTGAACTTTAAGATACAGACCCCTATTTTTGAGGTTTCTACATCATTTCATAATCATCTGTTGTGTATAGAATGTTCCCACTTTAGGTCCGATAAAATTTTCCACTTACCTCTTGTAGGGACCTGGTACACGGGCAGGTGATTGAGCAGGCGGTCAAGGTCTCCTGGCTCCATGGGGACGCTGCTTATCAGACAGCCAGTGCTGTACGCTTGCTGCCAGTCAGGGTCTACTGGCTTCTTGGGATGCTGTGTGCATGAGAGCAGGCATGCAGGGCCCACCAATGATTTCTGCCATGGAGCACTCTTTGTTTTGTGGGACCTATATAACCTTGCTTCTTCTCGGCCTGAGTACGGAGCTCTACCCTTCCGGCCGGCCGTCACCGGAAACTCCCCCTGGTCTGTAAGTCTTAATAAACCTTGTCCTGCACTCAGCCACCTGGTGTGTTCTTTGGGCTTGCTGCTTTTCAGGCAAAAATCTTGGGAAAACTTGGCCTCAGTTCGAACACCCTTTTAGTTCTTCTGGCTGGTTGAATAATTCAAATGACATATAGCAGATTAAAAAGAGAAAATCAAATGTTAATCTGTGTGCATGGGGAATTCACAGAAGCATGAAAATTCCGAAGAAGGGCCAAAATGAGGTATATAAGTCATTTGGACCAAGGAGGGGGAGGTAGGCAATTCACAGGTAGATGAGAAAGAGCAAACATTTGATCAACAAATTCTTACAGGGCCATCCAGAAACAATGGGACACAAGGGGCACTCTAGCTAGCAGATTTTTGCTTGGGTCCTCCACATGCCACACTTAATTCAAGCATGCTCAGGTGAATATGCTAAGGTGAGTATTTAAGTTTCCCTTCCTGAAGCAGGTTTTCCTATATGAATCTCTTTAAGCAGGTGAGCCTGAGGTTAAAAAAAAAACAACAAGACCTCTTCTTGAGTTTGTTTGGCTTTCATTGTTTTTAGCTTGAAATAGTCTGCGTGCCAGGGTGGCACATTCTGGGGAGACTCTCTCCTGAAACACCCCCACCCCCGCCTCCACATTTATGTTTCTCAAAAATAGGCTCTTCTGCTTTAAAGGTTCATCCTTGTATGCCCAATGCTTCGACCAGTCATGACCAAATGGGTACTTAGAGCCTTTAATCGACCACCAGCTTTCCAGCTGCAGCTTCAGTCAGACTGAATCATCCTCTACATCAGAAGTTGCAACTAGTGGGTCTTAGTCCAGATTTGGCCTGCAGACATGTTTTGTTTGGTCTGCAACTTAAAAAAAAATAAAAATTTTAAATTTGAATCAATGCTTTAGAATGAGAGGATTTCCCAGAAAAGTTAAAGCCTCAGAGAAAGTGCAGAGAACTATGAAAGCTTAAGGAGAGATGAAAACTTGGGGAAATGGAGGGAACCAGACAAGATAAATCCTTACCTATGTAAGTTCTCAGTCCATCTTTGTATTCTTCTAACATGCAGTAGAGTCTTTACATATAATAGGTGACTCATTAATACTTGTTGAATTACAGTTATATGACCTTTGGTAGTTTCTTACCACAAACACTGAGGCTTTTCTGTAGAAGAGGAGTTCTGCAGTAGTAACTCTCAGGTGATTTGCACAGTGGTCTTAAGTGCAAGTCATATAATTTGCATGCCAGTGAAGAAAATTAAACCTGCATTTAAATGCACACACAAACTTTACGATGTTTTAAAAATACGACCATAAATTTTCATGCAAGTAAATGTTCCATGAAAATCCCCCCCCCCCCATAATAGGAAGGAGTAGAGCAGGATTTGGAGAGGAGAATTTTAGAAACTGTCAGGATGAAATGACCATCACTGGAAAAGGTGGAGAACCACTGATGTAGAATAGAAACCTTTGGATATGGGAAATGAAGCAGGTAGTGAATTACAATAGATGCTCTAAGTATTTAATGTGGTTACTTCGAGTTGAAAGTTGACCACATGCTAAGTTATTTATGTGTATGGGGTATCAGTGTACTATGACTTTTCCCCAGCCTCCTCCACCCCCTTTGACATAAGCATACAAATGAACTTTTTAGAGATAATTATTTACATCTGTTGAACATGGCATAATCTCAGGACTTGGTAACCAGTGTGGTGCTAATAACAAATGTACGGCGATGGGGGAAAATGGTGGTCTCGGCTTTGCTAGAAACACTGGACTATCTATCCCTGGGCTCACATTTCCTCATGCTCCTGGGTGACGTATAATAATAACAATAACCACCTTGTATAAGGCTTAGTTTGTGCCAGGTACTGTTCTGGGTGTTGTTGCCTTTTGTTTGTTTTTCACAATGGTTTTATAATTCAGTGTTTTGCAATTCTTTACCTCTCAGGGTATATGTACACAATGACGATATTTATATGGGACACTGAGGTAAATGAATCAGGAGCTTGGCTGCCCAGGGGCTAAGGGATTTGTATAACAGGACACCCATCCATTCTCTCTTCGAGGCAAACAGGTGTGCCCCATGCACACTGCTGGAAAGCTGTATTATGATAGATTGCAGACTTTATACAGTCTTGATTCCTGCTAGTAACATTGCTTCCTTGATCATATGATGGCATTAAATATTTCACTAATCATCAGTGTTCTGTTTCATATTCTACAGAAAGGCACTGTTACTCTCCAGCTGTTACCCTGCCTGAGATTTGAGAGCCACTAGAAGATACAGTATTTAAATTCAGGCACCTCTACCAGTCAAGTTTCCAATCACTCTTGGATGCTTCTAGGCCTCTCTAGTTTGACCAGTCACTGGCTTCCTGACAGCTTCCAAATCTCCAGCTTTGAAACACAGCCATTAAGTCTTGCAGGGAGGTCAGTTTTATAAGTGTCCTCAACAGGAAGAGCTTTTATAAGAGGTGAAAAGAGGGGAATATACTCCACGGGTTCTTTCCTGAGTGGATGGCTTGGGTCTCTTCTCTCTATGCTCTGTCTCCAACCAAATAAGTTCCTGTGAACACTTAATGCTGAGCTCAATGCCCTTGGGGCTCGAAGGGGAAGAGATGGTAGGCAGTATGTTCTTTGCACATTTCTGAAAAGCTCCTAGTTATGTCTAAGTTGGCCTGCTTCTAAATGCCAGGGCTGCAGGTGACTGCTCCTTCCCTCTCACAGCCTCAAAACAACCTTTCTCCTAGTCTCAAAACAACCAGACACACTTCAATATATAAGCTTAAAAACACTTTAAAAATACTTCCAGTAAATATTAAAACTTTTCTCTCTCTTATTTGCATTTAAATAAAGCATTCTTCTTCTACTATGTATGTATTGTCATTGGAACTGTGATGTGCTGATCTAAGGGGAAAAAAGGACTGAAACCTGGAATTTGCAAGTTCAAGGTTTCAGTCCCAGATCTGCCACTTATCCAGCCAAATGGGCACGTTTATTTAATTTCTACGCCTTCTTGATAAGATGGGACTGATGATACCTGCTCCGTTCCCCTCTCAGAGCTGATGTGAAGATCAAAGGAGATCTCATGCATGCACATATTTTGTAAGCTCTAAAAGCAATAGGTAAATACAATTTGTTATTGTACTAAAAGTCACCAGTGAGTCCTCAGCTGCGGTAGCAGTTGCTTGTAAGAATTCAGTGAGTGAGAGTTGGTGAGTGTGGCTCTGGGGATGACAAAGCTCACATGTGCTGTTCCTCTTTCTCTCCTCCACCCCCCACCCCCAGAGTAACCTGATTCACTGCCTGGGCCTGAGCCATCACCTGCTTGCACTGAATTTCATCATCCTTTCTTTCGGCAAGAAAAGTGCCTGGTCCTCTGCTCGGGTGAAGGTGACCGACACTGACTTTGACAGTGTGGAAGTCAGAGTGTTTGAAGGCTCCCCAAAGCCAGAAGAGCCACTGAAACGCAGTGTGGTTTATATCCATGGAGGAGGCTGGGCCCTGGGAAGTGCAAGTATGTCCTGTCACCTCCAGGTTGTTTGGGGTTGTGGTTGGTCCTAGGAGAGAGGTGTGTGCAACTGAGTTTGACTTTCTGATTGGATAAGAAGAGGCGGGGGGGGGGGGGCACTTGACTTGCTTTTTCTGGACAGTCCCAGGTACCCCTACTGTCCCAACAAAATTATCCTGATTTGGATGACTATTGCATTTCATCAGAAACCTGATTTAAATTCTGCATTTGTACATGTAACTCTATTAATGAGACATATGTTCACATTTGCTTTTTTATTATTTTTATTATTAATAACTTGTGTCCAAGTCAAAAAGAAATCCACCATTAGCAGAATTTAAGAATGGACTGTATTAAATAACTTATTTAATAGTGATACCCCTTTGTTTCTTTTAGAAATCAAATATTATGATGAACTGTGTACTGTGATGGCTGAGGAACTGAACGCTGTCATTGTCTCCATTGAGTAAGTAATTAATACTAGTCATTAAAAAAAATGTTTAAGAAGGGGTTCTAGATAACCATCTAGTCTCTCTGTTTTACAAGTCACAAAATAAAGTATAAAATAAAGATCCAGAGAGGTCAGGTGATTTTTTTTCCAGGTTACACAAAATGATTTCTGATATAACTTAGAATTTCTTGAAATAGCTGTAGATTGCCTCAGATTATCTTTTTATTTTAGTTTTGGAAACTTCTGGAAAAGAAATTGACTGAAATGGAGAGAAGTATACAGTCAGTTATCTATTGCATATAAGTTTGATTACAGCCTTTTTTTAAAACTAAAAACCAATCAGCACTTGAAGAAAACCTCTCCTATAACCAAGAATTGGAAAAGTTATTCTCTTGGGCCAGGTTCTGTAACTCAGACCTTGTAAATTGTCACGTGTTCAACAAATCTTAGTTGATTAGTTGTTGCTGTCCTCATTAGTAGTAGTATTGATATCGATGTTTTGAGTTGTTTCTACCAGTTCTGTATTAGCCATCTTTTCGGGACCTTAAGAAGAATGTGATTGATACTTAATAACAATTGTGGTGATAATAATGATACAAAAACCACAGTCCCTGTTCTGTGGCAAACATTGTGCAGGTGCTGTGGCAGACTAGTCTCTCCTCTTTCCTATCTTTGTTCAGATGTCCTCTTTTCAGCAAGGCGTTCCTTGACACACCCCTATTTACAACTGCAACCCACTTTTCCTCTGCTTTATGTTCCTCCAAAACTTTCATCAATATTTGACAGACCATGTGTTTCACTTATTCTGTATTTATTGTACTGGGTGGAAACAGACAATGCACATTTCATGAAGGCAGAGATTTTAGAGATTTTTATCTCTTTTTTGCATGGCCGATCGTTGTGCCTGGAGACATTCCTGGCAGGTAGTGGGCATTCTATAAATATTTGTGAAATGAATGAATAGTGTTGCTTAATTCTCATGTAAATCATCCAAAATAAATATTTTGTCATTTTCCTCATAGATGAGGAAATGGAGTTCAGTAAACTGCATGAGGGCACATAGCTAGGTAGTCACGCCGATGGGGTGAGGCGTTCAGCCAGGTCAAGTTGCTCCCGAGGCCCCTATACTCTTTAGACCCCATATCAAGTCAATATTGAAGGAAGCTGATAATGCTGAGTGACAGGTTCATAGCAACAGCAGTCACTTTCCATGCCCCGAGCTTATCCAGCTCTCCCCTTCCCTCTGCCTCTCTCTGCTATCTTCTCTCCCATTCATGGCTCATCTCCTCCTTGCCCCCGATCCAGATCTGAGACCTAAGAGAATCCTTTCTACTGATATCCCTTAGAGGGGCTGGACCTCTGAGTCGTTGGGGCAGCGCTGACTGTGAGCAGAAGCTTTAGAGTCACACAGGGGGGTGGTGTGACTGCTTCCTCAGCAGATTTGGCTACCGACGGCTCTGGGCAGCTCCCAGTCCTCTCAGGAAGGCCTCCCAGGCCACTCAAGGGCCCTTAGGAAGTTTTGTAATGCAGGAACCTTCAAGTAAATGATTAGGTCATTGGGCCTGGGCAGCTGGCCAGAGGAAAGCAGGTGCTGTTTAAGCAACTGAGCTCCATTATATGGAGCAAGGCCCCACAGCTCGGTGCTGGGGAACCAGGTTCAGGGCCCCTTCCGTGGTTTGCTGTGTAGCTCCAGCTCCTCAAAGGCCTGAGGAAAGGAGGGTCGTTGGACTTACTTTACTTGGCACCACGAGTCTTCTCCACACAGGCCTCACCCTCCAGGGCTTCAATGTAAGCAACTGGCAACATGCCTAAGCTCCTCCTGCAAGCCCTTCTTCACCTGTCAGCGTCTGTCTCAAGTGAAACAGGTGTTCTTGGGCTTATCATAAAATATGCAAGGATGGATGAGATGTTTTTAAGACTTTGAAAAAGTACTAAAACATAGCACTGCTTTCATCTTAACTTTCCACTGTGCCTAATCGATACAATGTAGCATCCAGAAGTTTATCACCTAGGAGGCCTCACGGCACAGGGCAAGTCCCCTTATTCATGACTGTTGACCTCAGGCAAGTCATTTAACCACATGTGCAAAATGGGGTTAGGACTCCTTCCTGTGTGTCTAGAATGTGGACTACTGGGAACAGAAATCATGCCTTCTTTCCTTTGGGTCCCCATCCCCCAGTACGGGACTTAGAACATGTATGCTAGGTCAATAGGTATAGCTTGAGTTGGGCTAATGATTTTAAGAGTTGTCGTGAGAATCAGTTTGGACCATTGAGCTAAAAGGGCTTTAGATACCCCAAAAGTACTAGACAAGTCTGGAATATTAGTGCTCTAGCCCGTAGGTTGAAAGGTCCAACTTATAAATTTATTTATCAACATGTGCTTGGAACTCACAGCACTTCTCTTTGCGGAAATAATGACCTCAGATGCTTAGGAACCAGTCCAGCTAGCTCACAAAGAGCCACATAACCTATGCTCTAGTTGACGCATAGCCAACATCATATGACCATGATGTTTCTCTTGGAAAGCATATTCAGAGGTCTAACCTAGGAACATATTCCTTCTCACTGCTCTTTCCTCTTAACTTTACTCCATAAATATCTGTTGAATTCCTATTATGTGTCAATTAGTGTGTTAAATTCTGGTGACATAACAATATAGGACAGACATACTTCCTACCCTCAAGGAGTTTACAATGTAGGTGAGAAAACAGACCTTGAAGAAGTCATGTTAAGTGTGGTAAGCGATGTAAATTAGAAGGGTAAGTAGTAGTGGAGGCACCTAGTAGCTAAGATTTTGCCTAGTTTGAAGGATCAGAAAAGGTGTCTTAAAGAGTGTGGTATTTGAATTGAGCTCCTAAAGATGAGTAGACCCTAGTTAGACAAAGTGAGTTGGTCATGGAGGTCCCCTGTGGTATAATGAGAGGGCTTCGGAGGAAGGGGAGAAAGCAGAGAGCATTAAGGGAATAAAACATGGGAGAAGACAGATGGAGGGACTTAGATTTCTGGCAACGACTAAGGAAAATAAGAAATGAGGGTAGATAATCCTGAGTCTTCAGGAGGGTGGTAGGCTCTTGGTTCTGCTGGAATACCACCTTCTCCTAGCAGAGAGGCTGTCTGGACACAGCTGTTCCTTATCCTGGAGGCCCACAGGAGTGGGTAGTGGTGTCATAATTTTGCTTCATGTGGGGTGTGGCCTCCAGGAAAGTTATCTGAGGAAGCAGGCAAGCAAGGGTTGAGGGCAGCCCTTGTAATGGAATCACCTCACATGAAGCGAGCATCAGGAGTTGGAACTGCTCAGTTCATGTAACTGGTACTGGCTTAAGGCTCTAGGGTCAGACCCAACAACCCCAGGGTAAAAAAAAAAAGGCCATCCCTTCTACTCAGTAGCTTCTACAACACTATGCTATTTTACATATTAATTGCATGATCAGTACTTGTTAAATAACTGAAAAAAGCGTACCTCATAATCCCCAAGATATATGGCTGTATCCTCATTTATATAACCTAGGAAGGTCCTAGTTTATATCCATAAACTTATTTTCATCAAGTTCAGTGCAGCTGAACTATATCGCATATATAATACGTTTTTTTTTTGTTTTTTTTTTACCTGTAGTTTATATAATAAGACGCAATACTAGGACTGGAAGACACATGGGAAAGGAAGATTTAATTTCATTTTTAAAAGAAAAACTGCAAGAGAATAACAAAGCAGGCATCTTGGATATTATAGTCTATTTAATAAATTCTATTAAATTCTATACATGTTCTTAAGTTCTAGAAAGCATTTATGTTGCTTTCTTGGGTGCGGGAAACTTTCAAGTTGTGTTCTGCTTTTCGTTAAATCTTATGACACACATAAAGTGTCCATTTTATGAAAGTGGAGATTCGTTCCCACTCCCTCGAATGTCAGGTGGCACTATGCACAGAGAACGTCAAGTTTTTTCCAGGCTGGGAAGAAGAATGTTGCTAATGTAGACAGAAAAGAAGCTAAGGCACTTATCTGAGTTTGTTACTAAGAGTTATAAGCAATGGGACACTTATGCCTCTTTTTTATTTGTTTGTTTCCCATCCATAAAATTAGATGAGTACAAGCTGACAAAATCACAGTGCTTTTAGGGGGCACGATATAGCTCACATCTTGATAAGTCGTACAAATAAGATACTCTGAAAAACAAGGAGTGACAGTGATCTATTAATAGCTGTGACTTTCCCTCTGCTCCTTTACCTGCCTCAGTCCTTAGCAGAGAAATCCTCACACATCGCCCCCCACCTAGGCTGCCCTGAAAGGTGGGCAGACCAATTCCTAAGGGTTCCCTGATCAGAAAGGGAAGATTTGCTCAAAACTTTCCTTTTACTCGGTCCAGGCCAACCTTAGCATACCCAAAGGAAAGCCAGCATCACAAATAATTCAGTACTACGGAAAGATAATATTGTGGCTTCCCTTGAGAAGTAGGCTGTTTTATTTTCTCCACGCTCATTAACTTCACAAATCTCCTTTTCGACATATTTAACTACTGTCTAAGTGGTTCCAGTTTCTCCTAACAAAAATCCACTCTCTTGTGCTTTTAGAATTTCTGGGGGGGATACTGGACCTTTACAAAAAGCCCATAGAGAACACCTATGCTCGTAAATTACAGGGAGGTTGTGAAGCCTAGTGCCACCCACTCCTGAGCCCTACAGAGCTATGTTTAGCTTCTGAAAGGACATGAGAAAGGAGACCTCTGCGGGCTTCTGCAGCCACCTGGGGGAGTGTCCTGCCTCTCTATTTACCCTTGAGGTTAGAGGCGAGGTTCCCATCTGAATGGGAGGAGGCAGTTTAGATAAACAGAGCCTGGGGATCTCCTTGCTGTGTCCCGAGATATGGCTCAGAGTCTTGAATGGTGAACAGTCTGAAACTTGCGTCCTTGGAATGGCTCGCAGTTCTAGGTCCAATCACCCATAGGTTTTGGTGAAGCCTCCGGACAGCATCAGTTCTTTTGAATGTCATTCTTACCCAGTCAGCCAGGCCCTTGCTAACATCAGCTCTGCCTTGCCGAAGGGCTGGTTTTCAAAGCTATCTCAAGGGGCCAATCTTGAGAGTAGAAAAAGAAAGGAAGACCATTCCTCAACCTTTATGCATGAACCACGGTTTTTAAGAACAAAAAGAGAAACAATTGTCCATTCACAATCCTTCCACTTTTGTGCAGTTTTACTGTACGTTCTTCTAATGGAAACGAAGCATCGAGCTGTTAGAGGAATAAGTCGATTCTTCCTCTGGAGCTGTCTCCCACAAACAGAGAGCACTTATACGAAGGTAACTATTGATTTAAGATAACCGCTACTGGAGATATGCGTTCTCTATGACTGAGGAGAATATTTACCTTACTGTAGTCTCAAGGTGAATCTATTGAGCTCCTCTTGGGAGATGGTGAAAAGGAAAAGAAAAAAAAAAAGGAATGAGATTTTATCTCATTCCCACTTAATCTAACAGGAGTATAATTTCATTCCAGAATATCACATGTACCTTTCACCCAGCTGGCACTACTTGGAGAGAACTCAGTGTCCTTGTCCACAGCCGAAGATTGTACACAGTGTTTCCAGGTTAGGTTATTTTGAGGGAGAATGTCCTTTACAAGGTCACTAGAACACTAGTGACATGCAGGGCTTCAACTTCCACAGGCAGGGACCACTCACCTTTCCCCTCAGCTCTGGGCTGGGTACAGTACCTGCCTGTGACTGAAGGAGCAGTTTGTCAGACTTTCTGAGCATTGCTCCATCTCCCTGGTCACTGTTAATAAGGCAGGTAATAAAGTGACAGGTCACAGACATGCTGCCGCTTATTTCAGGTAGGTATTCATCAAATTCTAGTATAGAATTGGGACTTCCTGTCTACTTCTAGAGGAAGTCAAGGTGTCTGTGGTATGACCTATTGGCAGAAAGACTTGGAGGGTTATACAAAAGGAAAGTGACTTTTTTTTTTTAAATTTTATTGGGGAACAGTGTGTTTTTCCAGGACCCATCAGCTCCAAATCAAGTAGTTGTTTCAATCTAGTTGTGAAGGGCGCAACTCAGTGGCCCATGTGGGGATCGAACCGGCAACCTTGGTGTTATGAGCACTGTGCCCTAATCAACTGAGCTAACCGTCCTCCTCAAGAGTTACTTTTGCCTGGGCTTTCAGAAGGTTTCATGGAAGAAGTGGCATTTGAAATGGGACTTAAAGGATGGGAACATTTGATGAGGAGTTGCTGGGGGAAGGACATAGAGGATGGGGAGAGCGACCAATACATTGGGTAGGGGGACAGGGAGATGTGTTTAGAGAAGAATGACAATGTAGCTGGATTCAGTAATATTTATGAACGTGGCTGCAGATTAGAATTACTTGAGGGAATCTTTCTTTTTTTTTAATTCTTTTTTTTATTTTTATATTTTTTAAGATTTTATTGGGGAATTGGGGGAGGGGGACAGTGTTGGGGAATCAGGGAAGCGGAACAGACAAGTTGCTGTCCTTTTGTTCTTTAGTCTAGTTGTGGAGAACATTGCTTCACAGGCCCATGTTGGTATTGTGATCATTGCACTCTTCCCGGGTGAGGCAGATCGGTTGCCGGCCCCTGGATGGCCGCTCACAGCAGCCCTTGGCAGCTCACAGTGGCTGCTGGCTGCTCACACTGGCTGCCGGCAACTCACGGTAGCTTATGGCAGCCCACTGCAGCAGGAACTGCAGCCTATGCCGTCGCCGGCAACTCACGGCAGCCCAGGTCCAGATCGAGCTGTTGTTCACCATCTTAGCTGTAGAGGGCAATGTCATGTAGGATCCGAACCCGGGCTCTGCTGCTCAGAGCTGGCCTCCCAAGCCAGCTCTTAACCAATGCACCACTCGGCTGACCCTGGGGGAATTTTTCTTTACATAGAGGTATGCTGGGCTCCTCTCCAGATCAAATGAATTGGAATGTTTTGTAGAGGGGCTCAAACCTCAGCGTTGTTTCAGAGCACCCAGGATTATCCTACAGTGCATACAGAGCTGAGAAACTGAGCTATGCACAGGAAGTAGAGTCCTTGGAGGTGGCCTGAAGAGTAGGTGGGTTAGGAACAAATTCTTTTTTGTGTGTTTTTAAAGCCACATGGCTTATTACTATCTCACCACTTTATATGACATGCATTTGATATGCAAAAGGTATAAAAATAAATCTTTAAAATTTTGTTTGGAGGAAAGAAAATATGTTATTAAAGATCATCAACCTAAGAAATGTCCAAAGCTGTGTCAGAATTTTTATAAGAGTTTACTTGAGCCAAAACTGATGATGGTGGACAGGAAGCAAGCTTTCAAATGCCCAGAGAGTGACAGGTTGATTGCAGGTTCTTTTGTGCATTTGGAATTAAGGAGGGAATTGACAAAAGATTGCATGGAGCTAGGAGAAAGCAAGGGTGGGTGGGGTTGGATTACAGGATAGTTAACAAGATTATGTGCTCTCTTGAGGGTTGTTACAACTTTGAAGGGTATTACTTCTGGCATTTCAAAGGTGTGTTAGCCTAGATGCACAAGAACAATGGGCAGAGCTGGCTTAACAACCTTTCACTAAAGATGTTACATGCCTGGGACATGACTACCCATCACGACCTGCTCAGTTAGGAATTTATGATTTATTATAGCAGCCCTTTTTCATCCACAAGATGCTCCATGTGCCCAGGCACTGTACTAGGTGGTTTGTTTTGAAAATATTATAAAACCATTGAAATCATGAGAGACATTCTGGGATGCCAGAAACCTACAGTTTTGAGAACCGACTGCTTTGGTGAGGTAATGAGAACACACACACACATTTGAAAGGCTATAAGTTTTGAAGAATGAGAATATTTTAAAAGGGGAGGTACACATGGGTTTCACAGCCAGCTGTGACTTCAGATCACAGCTTTGCCACTCCTTAGCTGTGGTAGACCAGTTACACGCCCTCCCTGAGCCTCATGTTTTCATCCTTAAACCCACAGATTTGCTTTGAGATTTGAGTGAAAACCCATCTGTAGAGCACTTGGTGAGGTGCCTCACCTAGGACAGGAATAAGCTAATTTTTAAGGAGTGTATATATTTATTAAATTGACTTAACCTCATTCCTGAGTTTACACTAAATTTTGTCGTTCTAGGAGGAGGCATGCACAGTAATAGGTAGGCAAAAGCTGGCATTGCAGAGTCATTCTCCTTGCAGTGAGTTGGGGAAATGGAGACTGTATTTGCCATGAATTCATCAGGTGCTTTTACTCAAGAGCTAAAATTTTGAAATTAAAGTAAAAAAGGCAGGATGCTCTTTCAGCACTTTGCAGGAGCATAGCTTTGAACAAAAGCAGCAAATAACTATATTTACGCATGCTTTCTTTGGCTATGCCAGTCATAAATTTCCTCCTGATCCTCAGTTTTCTGTGTCTGTGAAGATATTATGGAACTTTTGTTATACTCCTCAGGTCAATTTCAAGCTCCTTTGCAGGTTCATCTTACACTAGGTGACCTCAGAAATATCCAGTTTCACTTTATTCTCCAGTCTGTGAAAACAGTGTCTCTTCTTATTGAATAAAATTAGAAAATGTTTCCAGCTTGAACAAATGTTAAGGGGAGGGGTGGGGAGATAGATCTTTAAGGGCACCAGGAAGACTGACTCTTGCGCCATAACCTGTTTGTTTTTAAGTATGTTTACTCTGTTATCTTAGCCAGTTATAATTGACTGATACGATTTGAGGTAGTAGCATGTATTTTAGATTACCACTTTCTCTTTATTCAAAGTCACTAAGACCTTTTGTGAAACATCTCAAAATTTAATTCATGTGTTGTGTGATAAGCAGAATGTATTTTGACCTCCCAGGCCACCAGGAAATCAGTTTATCATAATATATGGAATCTTGCTGAAACAAAATAGCCTTTATTTTCACAACTTGAGTCATAAAGTGCAGTTGTTTTTATTTAATGGAAAGAATTAAGAATTCAGTTTGGTAATACTAAAGTTAAAAAATTGAGACCTAGTCCCAGAATTGGGGGTAAATAGAAACATGTGAGATGTCTCCCCCTAGTGGACAAAATGGTGTACTCCTACTGCTGTCACCCATTGTTTAGAATGGAACGCTATATATATTATAGCAGCAGCTTTTAGACAGTGAAAATCAACTGGAGAAAAACATTTTGGATGATTGATTGATCACCACAGATGGAATAAGAAGAAACAAATTAGAAAACTTATTTCATCTGTCATAAGACAACCATTAAGGGAATTTCGTATTGCATTTAGTTTTAAACTGTAGTAATGCCTGAATGACCAAATCTACATTTACTGCTTATCAAAAGTATTTGATAAATATTTGTCCATTTGACTGTATTTGCACTGAATGCCAAGATACTTAATTAACTAGCTGGATTTTTAGATAGGAGAAATAAATGGCCTTATATAGAGTACCTTAGAAAAAATTAGTTTCTGAGACTCAGTATATTAATTATAAAATGGAAATCAAACCCCTGAGTTCTTAACTATTATTAGGTTTTAGTTAAGTAATTAGTTTCTATTCTACCTTGCTTTGATCTGTGTTAGACTTATTTTACAAATCAAGTAGCATTTCTGTGCCTCAGTTTCTTCATTTGCAAAATGAAGGTATGTTAATACTCAAAAGGTTTCCTGGATGGATGATGATTATGTGACAAACACCTTTGATAGATACTGGAAACACAGTGATGAGTAAGACACAGTCCCTGGTATCAGAGAACATACTCTTTAGAGGAAATACATAAAGCAATCATTTTAAGATGAGACAATAAGAACAGTAATATAACCTAGCAAGCAGAAGTAGTAAGGAATGGTAGCTAGCTCAGCCCCAGAAGCAAGTGGAGTTATAGTCAAGGAAGGCTGCCTGGAGGAGGCCAAACCCTCGAGTAAGGCTTAAAGGATGAGTGAGAATTAATAAGCAAGACAGGAGGGTGGAGACCGAGAGGGTTCTCCAACATGACACTACCAAATATGGATTTGCAAGGTGACATTAGGAGTGGGGCATTTGACAAAACCAGGGTTCTTTGGGATGCCAAAGGGAATATGAATTTTACTAAATGTACAGAGTATAGGATCCCAAAGGGTCTCAGATCTTGCAAAGTGGGGCAGTAGGAAAATCTCCAGAAGTGCCCCAAAGGGCCACCTGGCAGACTTGGCTTCCTTTTTACTGGTTGACAACTGGCATTTTAGTTCCAGCCTTCCAGGGAGTGAATGCATTGCTTGGGTTTAATGTCAGGCTGGCATGACCTCTTCAGAGTATAATGTTACTATATTTCCCTAGTAAGTCATAAAGAATACCGTGTGGACTCACTAAACATGAGACCCATTGAAGTGGTCAGGGCTGCCGTATCCCCTTCAACCCAGATAAGTTGTGAACGGATCACTAACTTCCAGAAATAATATCCCAAATTTATTGGGATATCTAGATCTGAATAATTGATATCTGTCTTGTACTTTGAAGTTTTGATAAGTATTTGACTTGCAAGTAAATCAGTGGTTTATTTTAATTCCTTGCCTGTTTATTTCTGACATCATGAGTTTCTCCTTAAACTTTAAATGGCCTGTAAGACTTGGTGAAGTCTTAAATGAATACAAATTTTATCTTCACAGATACAGGCTAGTTCCCGAGGTTTATTTTCCTGCTCAAATTCACGATGTCGTACGTGCCACAAAGTATTTCCTGCAGCCAGAAGTCTTACAGAAGTATTCGGTGGACCCTGGCAGAATTGGCATTTCTGGTGACAGCGCTGGTGGGAATTTGGCCGCTGCTGTAAGCCAACAGGTAACAGACTGCTCTGAGGTGCTGACGGTAGGAAGGTGCATGATAATGTCCAAAAAACCAACACACTCTCCACTACACATGGCAAAGGCTTGGCCAGGTGGTCTGGTCACTAGCTGGCCAGGTCATTCAGGTGCCTGAACCTGGAGAGCTCTCAGAGATTGTTTTGAAATAGGAAGAGGGGTCACTGACAGAAGTGTCCTGAGTCCTTGTAAAGGCCCTGAGTAGTCAGTGTGAGAAGAGGTCTAACATTTTAGAGGGCTCCCATGCTCCTCTGGGAATGCGTGGAAATTAAGCATCCCCTGCTCCTTTTCCATGTTAGACTTCCAAAACAGGGTAGTTTTGCTTAAATTCTAATTGCTAAGATTGTTTCCTTAGAACTTTGAGCCAGATTAAAAAATTAAAAAGTGTCTCCCATTTTTTTTTTAACATCAGAGAAAATATTAAATGGTTCAGGCACTTTAAATGTAACAATACAAGCTAATCTGAGCTTTACCTGGTTAAATTCTTTGAAAACAAAATTTGGGGCAGATAAGTACATTTTCTTCCTCTTATGGAGTTGACAAGAGAAAAACTCTGAGATGTCATAAATTACTTTGCAGGAGGCCTGAGGGTGGAAAGAAAGGAGGTTAATCAGTTAACCTTCGGCCAAAACCAACAAAAAACTGTTCACATTCCTAGACATCTGTTAAAGCTTTGAATCAAATTCCAGGTGGCTAGCTAAAAAAAGAAAATAGCCAACCACCAGACACCACTGCATCCTGCTTTTTCCACGTGAACTTTCCAGACTGTTGTCACAACCAACCCAGAAGTGTTGTGGGCGTCTCTGTTCTTTTTGCAGATGCAGTGAAGAATCAAAGATCAGTAAACTGATTAGTAGACAAGCCGGGTTTATTATAATAGTAACACAGCCCAGGTGGGCAAGAGAGGCATAGGCTCCTGTCCCCTTGTCCTGAGGATTTAGTATAATTTGCTGGGTAGGGTGAGGGAGTTACATAATGATGTGGTGGTGTTGGTGGTGGGGACCGGAAGCGGTAAGTCCTCTGCTAGGGAGGGTGTGACCTCCTAAAATGCTGGTGGAGTTCGGTTAACTCAGATCCTTATCTTGCTGCAGACAACCTCTTGTTATCTGTTGTAAAAACAGAGAAGTGGCTGGAGGCAGTTAATCAAAGTTGTTCACGGGCTTTGTCTCTAGGCACCATGGACCCCCTCCCACCTACCTCCTTCTCCTACATTTTATAACTTCTACCTAACAGACGTAGGAAATATTTCTTCCTTAGGGACTGCATCTATTCTAGAACTTCCCTGGCTTCACCTCTTCCTGCCTCCTCCTTATCTACAGCCAATGTAAATTCTTTCCAAACAACTTACATCTTTCTTCCTCAAACCCATTGTATAAACAGCCCATCAGCTCCCGGGACAGCGGACTGTACCGCTTCTCCAACTCGCCTGCTGCTGGTGGGTCAGACTGCACAGGCCCCAGGTTCTTTCTGGCTAGTATATGGCGCAATAAGCCTTTCTTTTCAGAAAAGCTTTTGGCTGCAAAGTGTTTCGTTTAACATGTCAAATAACTTAAGAATAGCATCCCTGTCTTTTCACCCCCAAATTTCTTTTGGTATTCTCAAGCAGCACTGCTTTTGTTATTGGTGTACCTTTGGTTCCTTCCCCTGTGCTATAATTAAAGACTTGGTTCTCCACTTGGCATTGGCCAGTTTGTTATTCATGTGTCCAAATGCGGTGAGAAGAAAGTCCTGGTGCCATGGAGAGAGCATCACGGTCTTTAAAACCAGACAGAACTGAGACGGAATCTAGTCCCACACACCCTTTCAGAGCTACAGGGCTTTGTGCAAGTCCCTCAGTCTCTCTGAGACTCAAGAAAATGAAGATAATGTCACCTGATTGCAGGGCTGTTGCCAGGACTTAGTGAGATGATGTATGTACAAGTCTTGGCACATATTAATAATATTTACTGATCATTTCCTCTGACTTTTACAGAGCAGTTATATCTTCCCTGGGGGTGAAGTTCTAAAGGCTCATGTGAAACAAAACTGTGCAGCTAAAGTTACCTTAAAGATTGTTTAGTTGCCTACAGTGAGCTGGGTAGCTGTCTTTTAGATGTTACAGTGTTTCCCCGAAAATAAGACCTAAATGGAAAATAAGCCCTAGCATTTTTCAGGATGCTTGTAATATAAGCCCTACCCCAAATATTAGCCCCAGTTAAGCTCGTCAGCCAGACATGACTGTGTGAATAGATGTAGATTTTTATACATGAATAACGGGGGCCAGCCAAATGGCTCAGTTGGTTAAGAGCACAAACTCTGAGCAACAGAGCTGCTGGTTCGATTCCCACATGGGCCAGTGATCTGGGCCCGAACTGAGCTGCCACTGAGCTGCCAACAGGATGCAGGATGGCTCAGCTGGAGAAAGCACATGCTCCTAATAACAAGGTTGCCAGTTGACTCCTGCATGGGATGGTGGGCTATGCCCACCCACAACTAAGATTGAACATGGCACCTTGAGCTGAGTGGCCACGAGGTGCCAATGGGCGGCTGGATGGCAACTGGACTTGGAGCTGAGCTAGCTGCACCCTCCACAACTAAGACTGAAGGACAACAACTTGGCTGTTCCCCTTCCCCAATTCCCTAACACTGTTCCCCTTCCCTAATTCCCCAATAAAATATTTTTTAAAATAAAAAATAAAAATAAATAAATAAATGTAGATTATTGGAGCAAAAATTAATATAAGACCCGGTCTTATTTTGGGGGAAACACGGTATATGAAAAATGTCATTTTAGACACTACAATTACAAAATGAGGCAATGTATTCACATTCTGGGGAGGCATGGGGGAACTGAGAGCTGCACAACTTGGGGGGGCCATTCCCCTTCTCATATGGATTTCACTTTGGGCATGTGTTCATTTAGTAGAATGGTGGGTACTTTGCCAGCACTATCTACATTCTCGCTCTCTCACCAAGCATGAAGACTAAGTGCTCATCAGAGGAGATACCCTGAGGTCCTGCTAAAACACTCTGGAGTCCCATCATCTATTCATTGAGCATTTCCCACCCCTCTCCTTTGGAAGAGTCAGACTAGTTTTTTCTCCCTAGGAAGCCATTGCCTTTTTTGGGTCTTGCATGGAAGGCAAAATTAAATAAGTTTCACACATTGTCCATCCATCACACCCAACAAGGTGTGCTGAGTACCAAAGAATAGGTACAAGTAAAGTGCTAATGAGGATTTCAAGACCTAAGAGATCATGTACCACTGAAGTGTTCAGCCAAAACTATAAGCTGCAAACATCATAGCTTTCTTAGTAAATATCTAGCAGCTTGTTAGTGTGGTGGTGGTGGTGATGGGGAACTATTTATTTTTTAAACGACTTTACTTAATACCATGCCTGGTAGAAATCTAATAACTGTATCCCTTTGATTGATTGAAAGTAACGCATTACGCTACCTTTTAAGGTGTGCTTTCTATAAAAGGAGCCATGCAAAATGAAATCATGTGTTTCTTCTTCTTCTCCAGTTTAGTCAAGATGCCAACCTGAAAAACAAGCTCAAAGTGCAAGCTTTAATTTATCCAGTTCTTCAAGCTTTAGATTTTAACACACCCTCCTATCAGCAAAATGTGAACACCCCAATCGTGTCCCGGCACACCATGGTAAAGTACTGGGTAGACTATTTCAAAGGCAACCATGACTTTGTCCAGGCAATGATAGTTAACAATCACACTTCGCTCGATGTGGGAGAGGCTGCTGCCCTCAGGGCCCGTCTAAACTGGACATCCCTCTTGCCCACATCCATCACAAAGAACTACAAGCCTGTCGTGCAGACCACCGGCAATGCCAGGATCGTCCGGGAGATCCCGCAGCTGCTGGATGCCCGTTCCGCCCCACTCATCGCAGCCCAGGAGGTCCTGCAGCACCTCCCAAAGACCTATATTCTGACGTGTGAGCATGATGTCCTAAGAGACGACGGGATCATGTATGCAAAGCGTTTGGAGAGTGCAGGTGTGAAGGTGACCCTCGACCATTTTGAGGATGGCTTCCATGGATGCATGATTTTCACCAGCTGGCCCACCAACTTCTCAGTGGGACTCCGGACTAGGAATAGTTACATCAAGTGGCTGGATCAAAACCTGTAAAGGAGTAAAATTTCTAGAATGCTTGTTTGTGCCCCTCTTGACCTCCTGTACCTGCTTTGGAAAGACGTGCACTTTTTAGTCAACTAATTTCCCCTTGTTACTTGTGAGCTATGGAACCTCTCCTCCCTGCTGTGTGTTAATTTAATTTTTTAAAATACATTTGACTAACGTTAAGTGCAAAAAACATCTAAATCTGGTTCTCAAAGTGGGCCAGTCTCTCTGTTCTTGTTCTAGCCAAACTACTACAAACACCCACCACTGCAGAAAGCAGGACTAGGAGCTAAAAATAGCTGTGGGTCCTGCTGTCATCAAGCAGTTCTTTTTATAATAGAAGAAATTCTTCCAGCTGTGGGTGATAACAGTGACCTTTAATGAGCTGAGAAAATGTGGGCTCTTCCTCAACTTGCCAGAGTTTACTTTGAGTTCAGAGGACCGTTCAGTTAAATGTGTGCACTTTAGGTCCAGAACTGGGTTCCAAGTGCTCTCTGTCCCTTGTGGATGGATGGTTTTGTTTCCTATGGGAATTTCGGCAAAGGTGTTCTAGCAAGGACAAGTTTTTCAAATGACTTTCTTCCTTTAGAGTGTTAATTTTATGAGATAACTTTCTATAAGTCCAGTCGGATTATGATGATACTTGAAAGTTACCTTCTACCACTATTATTAGAAAATATAAGGTTGCATGCACTGGATATCTGTATATTGTGTTTTGGTTATACCGTCTCCTTGGGGGAGAACTTTTGGGACCAAATTTATTTAAATTTAGAATAAATTTTCCATTATAGAACAAGACAGGCAAATGAATCAACCTATTGTTTTCATAATGAATACTTCTGACATAAATTACCAAGAGCAGTGTGTATATAGTTGGCATAGTCAGGAAAGAAGATATTAGTTTAAAATTATGAAAAATACTTGTGAGGGTCTAGTTTATTCTTGAAAAATTCAAGTTTTTCACTTACATGGCTTAAAAATGGGGCTATTTTGGTATATATAATGTATTGTTTATTTTTTAAAGTTATATAGTGTTAATATATATAACTAGACTTAAGATTTTTCAGGATAATGTCTGTAATGAATACTAAAATTAATAAAACTACCTTAGAGTTTAAAAAACTACCTTAGAATTATACCCACTTGTAATTTTATGGAAAAAAGTAACATGGCTATTAATACTACTATACATTAGGCCTAAATATTTTTGTGTTCGTATGCTTATACAAACTAAGATCATTAGAAACTGTGACTTCACCTAGTAAAGCCATCTAACTTTAGAGTTTACAGCTTAGGCAAGACACACACCGCTCATTTCTGCTCTCTATGGTCAGAGGAACACGAGCTCATATTCTTCTGGGTGAAGGGCATCCATTGGCACCCGGTGCCTACACCCTCGTTATCTCCTTCCACCAAGTCTAGAAGTCCCTGTAGCTCACGTTTTACTCAATGTAAAGCTGTCACTGCCAGTGGGAACATCTTTGGCCTAACAAGAAACTCTACTTCTGACATGAGTGGAGCACCACTGCACTCCTTCCTGCCACTCTCACTTCTCCCCCCGTCCATGCTATTTCCAGGGACTGCAGAAGGGCGCAGTCCAGCCAAGTGATGATACAATAAGTTTATCAGTGGGGAGACAGGACAACCTTTCCCTCTTTGGAAAGATGGGTATTTCTCACAAAGAAAAATTTGCATGGTTATTTTACATTTATTATGTAAGCTAGTAGCATTTTATGTGCAACACAGAAATAAATACAGGACTGTGTGTCTGTGTGAGTATAACAATAATCATACAACCTAGCATGCTAATGTGCTCAGGCAAGCCATTTACCACCTCTGGGCCTCTTTTCCTTTTCCTCTAAAATCAGAGAATTGAATTGGTTGATCTATGAGGTGTCATCCTCTATAAATTTCAACCATTTTTGTCAGACTGGCAAATTGTATTGACTGTTCTTCTACAGTGGTTTTCTTCAGGTCATTTATCCCATATACACAGACACAGGCACCATCAAAAAATTTTTTTTTCTGACAAACTGGGATTTTAGTTCTTACTCTATGGATTTTAGTTCTTACTCCTCATTTAATCCTATTCTTTTTGACACCCTTTGAAGGAACCAATGTTTGGCCCTTAGAGGTTATCCACCTCTAATTAAAGCAAAGAAATTATAATACGTGCACAGACTTCCTTAAAATGACACCCCCTTGCCCCCAGAATTGTGAGCCAAATCCTATAGTAATTTATATATAATAAATGATTACAGATCTCTAAAGAGCTCTCTCAGATGAAAAGGGAGTGAAAGGAAAAAGGAGACAAGCACCATTTCAGATGAAATACTTGAGTTTCATTAAAGCTTTTATACATGTGAATAATTTGTCTAATGACTTACACTGTATCCCACCTCAGACCTTGCTTGAAGGTCTTGCTTGAAATTCTCCTTGGAATAATAACAGTTGTGAATCATGATATACAAAAACCGCTAGATAAGGAGAAGTTAAACTAACCAAAAATCTGAGTGCTAAGAACTCCTGTGGGAAGACTGCAGAGTTTATGTTGAAGGTAGTTTGGTTTGGGGTGAGTTCATTTTCTTTTAGCTTTTGTTCTTATTAAAAAAAAAAAAAAAGGTATGGCTTTGTTTTGTTTTCCGATTTTATGAAAAAGTTGATAGCCTTTTTGTAAATCATTGCTTGTGAAATATGAACATAAATATATGAAGAAAAAAATCTTGAAGTGCTGCAAAATATAGTAAAGTGTAGTCTTAATGTTTTATCGTTGATCTGTGAAGACTTATATAATTATCTTGGTGGCTATAATGTTCTATGCATGACTTTTTAATCTTTGACTTTTTGCTTACTTCCCACTGCAAAGGGAAAGGCAGATTTTATGAAGGATTTTAGCAGCAAATCTATTATATAAGATGAAAATCCAGTGTGGAGATAGGGGAGTATATATCTGTTTTGACTCATGCTTGGAAATAAAATGACTCCATCTGGAAAGGTGCCCCTCGTTTCATTTTCTGGTTCCCATCTCTTTCTCTCCATATCCCAGGTCCCTAGTCACAATTCTGCCCAAATCAGCTGCCCACTGGAGTCCTCCAGTTGCCTTTCCACCACTGAGAGGTGGCTCAGCGGCCTCCTTGATGACCTTCATTTCATGTCCTAATATAGTATGTGCTACTCATACTGGGGAAACCGGCCTTGGACTGGCTAGAATATTCATAAAAGCCAAGCAGGCCCCGAGACAATTTTGGGACTTTCAACACACACATTACGAAGGGATATCAGTGCAAATGAATTTGGATTTGAACTACTTCAGCCAAAGAAGTATGAATTTCACTGAAGGCAAGATCTCAAATTGACCCTATCATTACAAGCAAATCTAATAATTTCACACTTGAGTTTATTATGTTTAGTTTATATCAATATCATAAGAATTGACAAAACATTTTTTTCCAAAGTGAGTTGTGTGTATTGGTTCTAAATGGTCACATATATGTGTGTAAATTAGATTTTCCTATTCGATATTTACTTGCATCTTCTCTAACAAAACCTCTGGTGTGTGGCTATGTTTTACTGGAGGAATTCACTGTTGGTTCCAGCAATTCTTCTTTGGGGCATTTAAAAATGTACTCTGTTTTAATATCGTTTTTCTTGTGGTTTTCTTTCTTTCTTTTATTCTCCTCGCCCCCTTTTTACAACATCTCATATTTTCCAATGGAGCCCCTATTTAAACATCTTGAAGATATTGTTATTAGTACCACATTCCCCAGATCTCAGAGATGGGAAATGTAAACATGATTTCCAGTAGGCCTACATGGATTGCTCAGCCCTGTAGTGTAACACCAGCATTTGGTGCCATTACCCGGAGAGAAGCTGTTGACATTTTGTGTCTTCTGTTTGAAAGCTCCTCCCCCAGATTACCTGACCACTGGCTCACTGTTGACATCTCAGATTGACAGCTCCCGTTTCTCAGATAGGCTGTTCAAACTAGCACCCAACCCTTCCAATCACGACCCCTCTTTCCACCCCAGGCCCTCTGCATCAGATGGCTGTGTTTATTGTTGCTGTTTCCCATCTCACTTTCTCTGTCTACAATTCTTATTCATTATTTGATTACATGCTTTTTTTTTTTTGTTCCTCCCTCCCCCCTCCACTCAAATGTCAGTTCCATGATGGCAGGGACTGTGTCTGTCTTGTCCATTCCTGTTTCCTCAGCATTTAGAACAGAGCACATAGTGGGCCTTTCATATGTGTATTTTTTGTTTTGTTTTGTTTTTTTCTCACGCCAGCTGCTGATCAGCCCCACTGCAGCCTACGCCATCGGCGGCGACTCACGTCAGCCCAGCTCTAGGTCCAGCTGCTGTTCACCATCTTAGCTGTAGAGGGCGCAGCATCACTGGCCTCATGTGGGATCCGAACCAGTGCCCTGCTGCTCAGAACTGGCGTCCCAAGCCAACTCCTAACCAACGTGCCACTCAGCTGGCCCTCATATGTGTTTTTGAATTAATACATTCTTACTGAGAAAAACTGACCTTATACTAACTAGGGTATTATTTTCCATGTGGTTTTTCTAGAAGTATATTAAGTTTATGTCAAATATATAGTTTTTTTACTAAAAACTAAATATTTCCCAGCAAAATTAAATAATTCAAAGTAATTTCAGCCCTGTTTTTAACAAACAAATTTTAAAGCAAAAAATGTCTTTGAGTAAATGGATAAAGTAAAGATTTTTTTCCTTCTTTCCTCAACTCAAGTCCTTCTGCATTTTTCTTAACAGATATTGAGGTTTTTGCTATGTTAAATGACCTGTTGCAAACTGCCCTAAAAGAATGATCTATGTAACATTAACGTATTTCACAAGTGTTCCACAAAAGTCAACTTCAGAGTTTGAGAGACTTTAATCAGTCAAAGCAATTCTACTACTTTTAGGATATTGTCGTCTCTTCTTTCTGTTTTTATTATTTTTAAAGAGGGAATCAAATTATATTTTCTTTATTCTGGTTAAATTCATAAAATAAATAATAAATACTTATTTGCTTGGCTACAGATTGAAGTTATTTTACATATTATAAGATAAATGATTCACTAAGCTAAGTCACATCACCCCTGCTGACTTCATTTCTGCCACCCTCACAGAATGAAGTCCCCTGCCTTCCATACAAGGCCAGTACCTTAATTTGCGTCCTTCATCTAATTCATTGTCTCATTCAAAGGCTTGCTGAAATACCTCCCCTCTCTCCTGTACCTTTAACTCTCAATCTACTCATTCCTTCCTAGCTTTATAAATACAGTCCAATCTGTCTTGTCCAGAAGAATCTCCCTTTTGGCCCCTTTGCCTCCATCTCCTTTTCCTTCTGATCCAGACACAGCAACTGTTTTGGTTATCTATTGCTGAGTAACATATTATTCTGAAACCACTGCATGATTCTGGGTTGACTAAGCTTAGCTTGGCAGATCATCTACCAAATGAGGTGTTGACTGGGGCCGCAATCATCAGAGCTCCACTGGGCTGGAACATGCATGGCGGCTCCCTTCGCGACTAGCCGTTATTGCTGGCTGTTCGCTAAGTGACCTGGATCTCCTCCTCATGGCCTTTCCTCCTCCAGTGGGATTCTAAACGCCTGGCATCTGAGCAGAAATGAGTGATGGGCCACTTTAGGGGCAGGCTACAGTAAACAGCCATGAGAACAAAACCTCTTTTGTAGTATTGTCATGCTTAAACCATAAGACTTTAGACTTGGCCCAGATGTGGTATGGGACAGGACAGGCCTTTCCTGCAGGGGTTGGGGAGGCCAGCCTTTCTTCCCTGGAGGAAATGGCCTGACCTTTGCTAGGAGGCAGGCCAACTGATGTGTACAGTACCGGGGCATCACTTTGGATCATTTGTAGTTTCTGTTAAACTGGAACTGAGAAAAAAAAAATTCCAAGATGGAGCATTCTAAGTATGTAAAAGTAGGAAGCTTTGGATCTTCTAAGATGCAAGTTTGGCGATTACCCAGCACCATTCCACTGTATTCTGTTGGTCAAAGCAAATTACAGGACCAGCCCAGATTCGAGGAAAGGGGAAATAGACACCACAGCTCACTGGAAGGAGTGACAAAGAATTTACAGTCATATTTAATGCACCACAATTCATGCCAGGAGAAGACTGCCCTTTTGACTAGTCACTGATTAGAACAAAACCCTCTGCTTACATTTTTTAATACATCTGATGATTTGGAGAATTTCCCACAGATTACTTCTGGCCTCATACATTTTTAACCTTGTTTTTCTTCCACCTACCCTCAAACTTCTGATGCTGGGTATGATAGAATTAGTTCATGTTTCAATACATCTAGAGCGTGGGTTAGGGGTATTCCTGGAAATCATTAATCTGCTGGGTGAGTCAGAAATAATTAAAGGCAGCTGAAAATCACATGAATATATCCCACTAAACTCAAGCTAAATGCATTCCCAGTTCAATTTTCCCTCCATTGAATCCTAAAAATGCTTGCCGCCCCTTCACTCCATCTAACACACAGGGAATCATGATGGAGGAGAAAGTGGAGAAGAAAGAGTGATAGTAACCAATTGCAGTTAAAAGGTATTTTAACCTTTGTGTGTGTGTGTGTGTGTGTGTGTGTGTGTGTGTGTGTGTGTTTTAAAAAGTGTACAGCTAGAAAGGGGCCCATGTATATGAGGGGCTCTAAGTTGAAGTTTTATAGTAAAGGTGCCCCTGCACAAGGCTCAGGTTCATTCATTCACCCTCCTTCTAGATGCCTCTCCTGGGCCAACCTATAGTCCCATCACCGCAGAAAGTCCCAAACTAAATGCATCACCTTCTCCCCCTTCACTGCCATGACCTTTTACCATCCCTGTCTCACTTATTTTACCACCTTCTCTCCAGTTACTCAAGCTAAAATTATGATAGTTTTCTTTATCTTCCCCAGCCCTCCAACTTTTAATCAATCACCAAGTCCAATCAATCCTACTTCCTAAATATTTCTCAAAATCCATTTCTTCTTTCCATCTCTGGACATACTGCTCTTGAGTCCCTCATCATTTCTTGCCCAAACAATTGCAATAACTTCCTAACTAGTTTTCTTCTCTCTGTTCTTGTGACCCTCAAATACATGCACTTCACAACTGCAAAAAAAGGATGATTTAAAACTCAGACCTGACTCTATATGTACAATCTTGAAGTTCTTTAGTTCCTTGATAAGGCTCAGTGCACCTCATGATATGTGCACAGCTGTCCCTCATGGCCTTGCCCCGCCTACTTCGGCAGCCACAGTTCTCCAAGTGTGGTCTGGGCACCCCTGGGGGCCCACAAAATCAAAACGATTTTCATAGTAATACTATGACTTTTTTTGCCTTTGTTCCCATTTTTCTTTCATGAGTGTGCAGTGGCGTTTCCTACTCTTGACATGTGATGTTGCAACAGATGGGATGCAGAGGCGGATATGAGAATTCAGCTGGCTCCTGTTAAGCCAGAGAGTAAAAAGTTTTGCAAACATATAAAACAATGCCATCCTCCTCATTCATTTGTGTTTAGAAAATGTAGGGTTTTGTTTTCTCCATGAAATATGGCTTAAGGTAACATGTAATTAAATACATCAACAACTATGTTCAAAATTTCTCAGTTTTAATTTCTAATATTTTAGCTAAAATATCGATAAAGTCCGCATGAACAAAAGCTCTTTGGGGGTCCTCAATAATTTTTAAGAGGGTAAAGCCCTGAGACCAAAACACCCAAAAACTTCTATTTCTTATACAGCATCATCCATTAGCAAGCCCTGCAGACTGTGCTAAGCCAGCCAATGTTGAATTTACTATGATAGTTCTGCACACATTTTCCACACGCACCATGTTTTCTCTTACCTTATACCCTTCCCTCTATCTAGAATGCCTTTCTTTGCCCTCCCTTGTCCTCCTTTGCCGGCCTCCAGCTTTTTCTAACTCCTCCTTTCCCAGGTGATGTAAGTATCCCTCCAGTCTCCTACTACACTCAACACATGGCACAGTAACTGTTTGTTAGTGGCTCTGACTCCCCCACAAGACTCTGCGATCCTGATACGGGGTCCTGTCAGTATCACCTTTGTGACCCTGAATGCCTGACACAGTCCTGCTCATAGAATAATCACTCAATTAGTCCTTGCTGAACAACTGTTCTTGTGTTGTCACAATTAAAACATAGTGTTCTTTTCATGACATGTAACATGTGCCTGATGCTGTTATAATTGCCCATTTATATTCTTCTTTTTTTTTTTAAGTAGGGCACAGTGTACAGTGGCTCATACGGGGGTCGAACTGGCAACCTTGGTGTTATCAGCACCATGCTCTAACCAACTGAGCTAACCAGCCACTCCTTTTATATTCTTAAGATAAAAATATCTGGGGATTTTTTTTGCCCCCATTCAGATTTTTTTTCTTTTTTCTTTTTTCTTTTTTTTTTTTTTTAGATAAAGAACTTATGGAATTTGGGATCAAAGAAGATTTTATGAATTTGACCTCAAAGGCAAGGGAAGTAAAAGCAAAAATACATGAACGGGACTATATCAAACTAAAAACTTCTGCACAGCAAAAGAAACCATCAACAAAACAAAGAGGCAATCGACCGAATGGGAAAAGATATTTGCAAACAATACCTCCGATAAGGGGCTAATATCCAAAATATATAAGGAATTCATACAACTGAACAACAAAAAGACAAACAATCCATTTAAAAAATGGGCAGAGGACATGAACAAAAACTTCTCCCAACAAGACATACAAACAGCCAACCTATACATGAAAAAATATTCAACTTCACTAGCTATTAGGGAAATGCAAATCAAAACCACCGTGAGATATCACCTTACACCTGTTAGAATGGCTATCATCAACAAGACAATGGTTGGAGAGGCTGTGGAGAAAAAGGAATCCTCATACGCTGTTGGTGGGAATGTAAATGGATACAGCCACTATGGAAAACAGTATGGGGGTTCCTCAAAAAATTCAGAATAGAATTACCATATGACCCAGCAATCCCTTTCCTGTGTATCTACCCAAAAATTCTGAAAACATTTATCCATAAAGATATATGTACTCGGATGTTTATTGCAGCATTATTATGGTGGCCAAGACATGGATACAACCAAAGTGTCCTTAGATAGATGATTGGATAAAGAAGAAGTGGTATATATACACAATGGAATACTACTCTGCCATAAGAAAAGATGAAATAGTGCTATTTGCAACAAAATGTATGGATCTTGAGATTATTATGCTAAGCGAAATAAGCCAGACAGAAAAAGTCAAGAACCATATGACTTCATATATGGGATATAAAACTGAAGGCAACAAAGGAACAAGACAAATAAATAAACAAAAACTCATAGACACAGACAATAGTTTAGTGATTACCAGAGGGTCAGGGGGGAGGGGATAGTAGAAGAGGGTAAAGGGGGTCAAATATATGGTGATGGGAGGAGAACTGACTCTGAGTGGTGAACACACAATGTGATATATAGGTGATGTATTATAGAATTGTACACTTAAAACCTATGCTGTTTTGTTGACAATTGTCACCCCAATAAATTTTAATTAAAAAAAAAAAGGTTTACCCTATTTGGCTAAAGCACGAGGACAGGAGAGCAGATCTCTTAAATCCCTCCCCCAAAAAGTGAAAGTAGGGAGTTTTTATGCTGCTAGGGAGTAGGGGAAGGGTGTTCCAGAGAGCTGAGAGAGAAGTCTGTATTTTAGTCACAGATGACACTTTTGCTTTTCTATCATATGTGTGGTGTCAGCCGCTGGTCGCAGTTACCTTGAAGACATTCTTTCGTTCTGCAAAACAAACTCATAACTTTTCCTTGTGGCCCTGGAGTTATCTCTTCCTTCCTCCGTGGGGAGACACACAGGAACTTCAGCCACATGGAGGAGCCTTCCTGAAACCTTGAGACTTCCCCAAGACCTCATTCGCCCATCTATAAAATGGGGTCCCTCTAGCAAAAGCTGTGAAACCCCAAAGGCAAACCCCTCCCAGAGCCTGGGGTGCACTTCCCCTGATGGGCAGCTGGGGCTGGAAGGCTTGTTCTCCCCACCTCTTATCTCCCCTCTTATCTCCTGTGGAACTAGCATGAAGTTAGGAACGGGGTACAGCCACCCTGCTCCATCTCTCATCCTTGCTGCACTCCACGGGGCCTTGCACTGTGCTGGTTTTGTGGCAACTAGTTATGGAGGCTGGAAGTTTAAGATTAAGGTGGCTGCCAGCGTTGGTTTTCTGGCGAGGGCTCTCTTCCTGGGTTGCAGACAGCCCTCTTCTATCCTCACAGGCGAGAAGAATTGATTTTTTTTTTTAACCAATGCATTAGTATCTTCATTTGGTCAACAAATGAAAAATCCTGAAGCCTAAAATAGTGTTTTTTAAATTCAAGGCAATCGCCAGCAGAGGGAACTCTTGACAGTAAATGGCATTTAGCCAAGCTACACACTTGCTTATGTTTCACCTGGAATAAAAAGACTTCCCACTAGCTTTCGGTTACTTTTTTATAAAAGGTAAATAAAAAGCCATGCTGTATTTCAGAGCATAAATTAAATTGGATTTTTAAAATAGACTTTAAAATCCTTATATAAGCATTTGAGAGAAAATGTCTGAATTCACAAAACAAAACAAAAACAACTCACATTGATCCTTTGTTAACGCATGACTCACCTCTCTGTCCACTACAGTGCTTTGTCTTTCTTTTCTTTTACATTTTTTATTCATGGTAGATATTTCCATTCATTTGGAAAAAGGCTGACAGAAAATGAAGTTTTGAAGGACCATTTAGTGCAGCAGGAAATATAGGACCTTCATCTTTTGTTGTGCTCGCTGGAAAATTCCAGTCACACAGCTCCAGAAAAAGAACTAAAAAAACAATCTACCAGATACAGAGTTCCAAACACTGATTATTAGGGATCTGAGAAAGAGAGGAATGGGTGGGCAGGCACCTCAAAACACAGATCAGACATTTTACTCTTGTCTTCATCCAAAGTTGCCACAAACATGATCCAGCTATAGACAACCCTCACTCTCTGTTCCCAGTAAACAAAGACCTCAAGTCAGGTCCCAAGGTAGTTTCCTCAGATCTCACATCCTTCAGATGATGTACTTTCTTCAGGTTCCTATTCCAGGTGTGGTTTCTCACCTTTTGGAGCTGATAGAATAATCAGTTCTCAAACTTGAGATTCTGATTCAGTGAATGCATTGTGGGGCATTGGGATTTTAAACAAATTTCATGGGTTATTCTGATGCATCAATGCAAACCAGTCTGAGAACCCCTAGACTGAAAATTCCTTTGCAGTGGACTGGGGGTGGGGGGGAGTGGAGAATGGGGTTCCTTACATTAAAATGCATATGTAACCATGGTATGTTATATCAGTGGTTTTCAAACTTTAGCACGTATTAGAAATCTTTGCAGAGCTTCATAAAACACAAACTGCTACATAGATTGCTTGCCACACTCCCCAAGTTTCTGATTCAGTAGGTCAGGGACTGGGCCCAATAATTTATTTTTTTTTCAAGGTC
This sequence comes from Hipposideros armiger, assembly GCF_001890085.2. Lineage (NCBI taxonomy): Eukaryota > Metazoa > Chordata > Mammalia > Chiroptera > Hipposideridae > Hipposideros > Hipposideros armiger. The sequence goes on from NW_017731934.1 coordinate 105,087, forward strand.
GCAGGTGACACTGTTGCTGCTGATGCTGAACATATTGTGAGGCTCCCTGCTATGTGACACTACCACTGATGATCACCTACCTCCCAAACATGACATTAGAAAGAATACATGTAAATGTTTTTGAAATAACTTAGAGCTATAAATAATATCCTATCATAGTCAGTGAATTACTCAGAGAAATGGATAGAAGATGGCTTCCATTCAGGCCTTACACACGAGGTGTATCTTTCGGGGTCCCAGCAGGAAAGATGGCTCACTTAAACTGGTTCATTTGAGAAATATTTAAGAAAGGGATTCTATGCAAAGATGTGGATAGGGTTTAAGGGAGTCCTCAGATACTCAGGATAGTAGCAATAGGCAGTCGTTATTTCATCTAGACCTGGTAACACAAAGGAAGGAAGTGATCCCTCATTCTAAAAGAGGGTAGCTGCATGAAGAAAGCCTGACATCCACTGTCATTTGGTGGGCATTCAGAAAAGGAATCAGGATTTAGTAAAGTAGCAGGATACAAAATTAATATTCAGAAATCAATTGCATTTGTACACACCAATAACAAACTATCAGAAGGAGAAATTAAGAAAACAATCCCATTTACAATTGCTTCAAAAACAATAAAATACTTAGGAATAAATTTAACCAAAGAAGTAAAAGACCTGTACTCAGAAAATTATAAGACACTGAAGAGAGAAAGTGAAGAAGAGACAAATAAATGGAAACACATACCATGCTCAGGGATAGGAAGAATTAATATAGTTAAAATGTACATATTACCTAAGGCAATAAATAGATTCAATACAACCTCTATCAAATTACCAATGGCATTTTTCACAGAACTAGAACATATAATCCTAAAATTTATATGGAACCAGAAAATACCCTGAATAGCCATGGCAATCTTGAGAAATAAGAACAAAGTGGGAGGCTCATGCTACCTGACATCAAATCATACTACAAGGCTATAGTAATCAAAACAGTATGGCATTGGCATAAAAACAGACACACGTAGATCAGTGGAACAGAATAGAGATCACAGAAATAAATCCATACCTATATAGTCATTTAATCGATGACAATGGAAGCAAGAATTTACACTGGGGTAAAGACAGTCTATTCAATAAATGGTACTGGGAAACTGGACAGACACATGCAAAAAAATGAAGGTGGACCACCTCCTTATGCCATATATGAGAATAAATTCAAAATGGATTAAAGACTTAAATGTAAGATCCGAAACCATAAAACTCCTAGAAGACATAAAGGAAATAAATTTGCAGACATTACCCTTAGTAATATTTTTTCTGATATATCCCTTCAAACAAGAAAAGGGAGAGAAAAAATAAACATATGGGATTACATCAAACTAAAAAGATTTTTTCACAGCAAAGGAAACCATCAATAAAACGAAAAGGTATCTTACTGAATGGGAGGAAATATTTGCCAATGATACATCTGATAAAGGGTTAATATCCAAAATTTATTTTAAAAAACTCATACTACTCAACACCAAAAAAACAACCCAATTAAAAAATGGGTAGAGGGCACAAAGAGACATTTCTCTAAAGAGGACATGCAGATGGCCAACAGGCATATGAAAAAATGCTCAACATCACTAATCATTAGGGAAATGCAAATAAAAACAATGAGATACCACTTCACTCCAGTCAGAATGGCTATCATCAATAAATCAATAAACAGCAAGTGTTGGTGAGGATGTGGAGAAAGGGAACCCTCGTGCACTGTTGGTAGGATTGCAGATTGGTGCAGCCACCCTGGAAAACAATATGGAGGTATCTCAAAAAACTGGAAATGGAACTACCTTATGACCCAGCAATTTCACTCTTGGGTATCTATCCAGAAAAATCCAAAACACTAATTCAAAAAATATATATGCACCCCTATGTTCATTGCAGCGCTATTTACAATAACCAAGACATGGAAACAATTGAAATGCCCATTGGTAGACCACTGGATTAAGAAACTGTGGTACATTTATACAATGGAGTATTACTTGGCCATAAAGAAGAATGAAATCTTACCATTTGCAATGATATGGATGGACCTAGAGAATATTATGCTAAGTGAAATAAGTCAGACTGAGAAAGACAAATACCATATGATCTCACTTATATGTGGAATCTAAAGAACAGAATAAATTAGGAAACTAAACAGAAATAGTCACAGATATATAGAGAAAAAACTGATGGTTGTTAGATGGGAAGGAGGTGGGGATGGGGAAGAAAGTAAAAGGATTAGAAACTACAAATTAGTAGCCACAATATAGCCACAGGGATATGAAACACAGTTTGGGGAATATAATCAATAATGTTGTAAAGATTTTGTAGGGTGTCAGATGGGCACTTGTCTTATTAGGGAGACCACTTCATGGACTGTGTAGAAGCCTGACCACTGCGGTCTACACCTGAAGCTGAAGCTGAATAATAATGAATGTCAACTATAATTTAATATATTTTATAGTCACGGGATCTGGAGTACAGCATAGGGAATAGAGTCAATGGAATTTTAACAGCTATATACGATGTCAGAGGGGTAGTAGATTGGGGGAGGGCGGTTATCACTTTGTGAGCAGTGTAAATGTCTAACTAGTACATTATTTTGTACACCTAAAACTAATTTTTAAAAAAAAGAAAGAAGAAAGAAAAGAAACCAGGAAATAAATTCCCCAAATTTCATCCATCTTTTGCTGTCCATTTTCCTGTCTGTGCCTTCCATGTTCTAAACTAGAAATGAGGCGGCCCGTTTGTATAGTCCTTATTGGTCAGACTCTGTGGGCCCACAGCAGGGTAGAGAAGAAGGAAGAATGGATCTGGACATAGAAGACACCCAGGTCACAGGGTCTGTAGGCTAAACCCAACATCTAGTGTTTTTGTAGCTTGGGATTTAGCAGCACAGATAATAAATGGAAGTAGATAATTTTCATGTCCACTTCACACAGGCAAATTTTAGCTCTTTACGCTCTCTGCAGTAATTACACTTAAAAAATAATAGAAGTGATATTTAATTTAGGTTGGTACTTAGCAGAAATAATAGGTGTAGCTCTATTACAACATCGAGCGAGTGGTTATCCTAGCTCAAAATTTGTAAGCCTAATAACAAACTAAGACACTACTAGCCTTTCCTTTTAAGTATGAGTTTTAGGGTCAAATATTTTTTCCTGCGTGCTTCACAGCACTAACTTGGGCTTACAGTAGGCAAAGAAGGACCTCACAAGCTGTAGTACCACCACTATAGGGATGAAGGCTTTACATAAATTGTCAGTTTATTGGTCAATCAAGAAAGAGAACTCTGCTTCTCTTCTATGGCCAATGAGGACTGTTCAAGCAGAGTAGGGGCACAAAGATGATACACTCAGCAAACATTGGATCTCAAAATACCTACTTCCCCCATGGTCTGGCATCCATCCATTCATTCATTTACTCATTCACTTAGTAAATGTCATTGCATCCCTCCTAACTGCCTATCACAGGGCCAGTCCCTAGGGATCAGTCATGAACAATGCACCTCCAGGCTCTTAAGAAGCTTACACTCCTGTAATGGAAATACAAAAGTTAATAATATTGATCTAATGATGAAAAGAGCTAAAAGTGTTTCTAATAACCCATGGTTCACCAAAGCATTTTTTTTTTTACAGATGTAATGCTTAATTCTCAGTCAACTTGGGAAGTAATTTTTTTTATAAGATTTTTTAATTGGGGAATTGGGGGAGGGGAACAGTGTTGGGGAATCGGGGAAGGGAACAGAGAAGTTGCTGTTCTTTTTGTTCTTCAGTCTAGTTATAGAGGACGTCGCTTCACTGGCCCATGTTGGTATTACCATTGCGCTCTTCCAGGGTGAGGCAGTCACTCGCAGGCCACTGGAGGGCCGCTCACGGCAGCTCACGAAAGTGCATACCAGCTGCTGGCCAGCCTCACTGCAGCCTACGCCATCGCCAGCAACTCACAGCAGCCTAGCTCCAGGTCGAGCTATTGTTCACCATCTTAGCTGTAGAGGGCGCAGCGTCACTGGCCCTCATATGTGGGATCTGACCCGGGGCCCTGCTGCTCAGAGCTGGCATCCCAAGCCAACTCTTAAACAACGTACCACTCAGCCGGCCTGGGAAGTAATTTCTATTGTCCTGGTTTTACAGAGAAAACAAGGAAAAAGCAGAAAGTACATAATAGAAGTTGACCTGGAAAAGAGGAAAATAGTATAAAAATAGGAGATGAACGTCGCCAACAGGCAACATTCACTGCTTCATAACTTCACTTAGGCGTGGCCCTATTGCCTAAACAGGTTCCATAACCACTAGCCTCAACATTCATTTCTAGGGTGGAATTTATAGCCAAGCCCATTATAATTAAGCCTGGCACATTTGTTCCAGCTTTGCTGAGAGAAAGTGGGATACCAGGATAATGTGATAAACAATGTGCTATCTGCCCTGTGGTTAGCCTTTGTTTTTTTCACTGGGCCATAATGTGCCCCAAATAGCACATGAAGTTCTCTGTAGCCAAATTAAAAGGCCCTGTAAGTAGTCCCAACACCATGTGTTTTTCAGTCTCCAAATTGGCATAATAGAGAGAGAGAGCTGGAAACGAGGGAACACTTTGTTGTCCATCAATGAAGATGTGCCCTGTTTCCTCCTTGTCTTGCTTTGACAAGTTTGGTACACCAGAGACCCAGTGAAGATTCAGGATGTCTCAAAATCAAAGCACATAATAGAAGAAAATGGAGCATATGAAGTACTAATATCATGGTCTGGTTTGATTTTCAAGATTTTACTAAAATTGTTGACACATTGGTGATTTTGAAAGAACACTGAACATACCTTAAAAAAAATACTACATTCAAGCAACTCTGATTCACCTTTCATCTACAAATGATTTTCTATTATCTAAAGTACTCAATGAAAAATAATTATTTTTTGGAACAATGCTAATGTAAATCTTAAGGGAGTCATTAATAATAGTAGATACAATGTATTGAATGCTTATGTATGTGACAAACATCACAAATATTTTTTCCTGAAATCTGTGACAAACTGTTCTTGGTGGGTGAAGAAACTGAGAGGTCAATTAGCTTATCCAAGATCACATAGCTGGAAAGTGACTGAGATGGGGTATTTGAATCCTGGTCAGTTTAACTCCAAAGTTCGTGCTCTTTTATCACATCACTCTACCCCAAAGAAAGTGACTTTTCTAACCCAAGCCCCAACTTTAACAGCTGCATTGATTGTTTGGAGGCAGTGAGGGAGATACTGTTAAAACAACTTGTGATGCTCAATTTATGTGTCTATCTGAGTGGGCCATGGGGGTGCCCAGATATTTGGTCAACATTATTCTGGGTATATCTGGGAGGGTATTTTTGGATGAGATTAGCATTTGAATCTGTAGACTGAGTAAAGTAGATTTCCCTCCCTAATGTGGGTGTGCCTCATCCAATCCATTGAAGACATTATTAGAACAAAAAGGCTTACTCTCCTGTGAATAAGAAGGAACTCTCTGCCTGTCTTCTAGCTGGGGCTTCCGTCTTCTCTGCCTTTGAACTTGAACTTGAACTAGAATTACACTGCCAGCTCTCCTGGGGCTCCAGATTGCTAACTGCAGATCTTGGGAATCCTCAGCCTCCATAATCATATGAGCCAATCCTTATAATAAATCATATATATATATATATATATATATATATATATATATATATATATATATATATATATAT
>NW_017731934.1:111048-112987 GCF_001890085.2 Hipposideros armiger
TGCTCAGCTCGGGCTGGACTCGAACCACTGTTGCTCAGAGCTCAAACTCTTGAGCGAGCTCTTAACCAACTGAGCCACTCGGCCAGCCCTAAAATGTCTTCCTTTCAATATTTCCTTTATCTTTGGGTAAAGAAAGAAGTCATTGAGGGCCAGATCAAGTGAGTAGGAAGGATGTTCCAATACAGTTATTTGTTTACTGGCTAAAAACTCCCTCCCAGAGAGTACCATGTGAGCTGGTGCATTGTTGTGATACAAGAGCCATGAATTGTTGGTGAAAAGTTCAGGTTACTTAATTTTTTTTTTTTTTAGCTGAGCCATTCTGCCACCTATTGGCATCTCAGTGGCAGCTCAGCTTGGGCCAGGAATTGAATCAGCGACCCTGTTGCTCAGAGCTTGTGCTCTTGAGCAAGCTCTTAACCAACTGAGCCACTCCACTGGCCCTTCACTTAACTTTTTCATGCAGCCTTTTCAGCACTTCCAAATAGTAAACTTGGTTAACTGTTTTTCCAGTTGGTACAAATTCATAATGAATAATCCCTCTGATATCAAAAAAGGTTAGCAACATCATTACAACAAGTTTACAAACTTAATTGTCCAACCTCGTATATACGAGTATGTTTATACACGATTGGTTTCATTTCTCTGGAAAACTCAAAGACTACTACACAACCCTTCTCATCAAGTATTCTGAGATAAGACAATCAGCCAGAAGTTGTTTAAGTTTCATCTGGTCCATGTCCAAGTCCCTGACATACCGATTCCTGGGAACAGTCTGGAAATTCCCAGTATATTTCCTTGTTGGCAAAATTCACACTTGGTATTACTAAAGATTTCAAGCAATAGAAAGTGGCTCCTTATCCAAAATAATCTGAAGCCTTCTATTTTTTCTTTAATTAAAAAGTTTTAAACAAAATTTATCTTTTAAAAGCGCAAGTTCTTTGGTTCAAAATACACATTTATTTTTATATTTTTAGTATGAATATTCAGTTCAATGTTTTTTAGATAAAATGTACTGCATAAACTACTTAACGTATATCTCAAGCCATATGAAGCTCATCTCATAGGTCAGAAAGGGAGACATTAAAAATTAAAATGCATAAAAGTTGAAATGCATGATTCACCCAATTTCTAGGACTGTATTTTGCATTATCTAATATAATCAACCATGCCATACCTAAGAGGGTTTTTCCACTCATCACCTTAATCGCACCAGTTGAATATGATATTGCCTGGGCAGGGACATCCTGACCCACCTGGAGAAAGGTTGGCTGCATATCTGCCATCAATGGGCTCTGGCTCTGGCTGTCTAGTCTATTGGATATTTAGGGAATTTTCTATGAGTGCCCTATTTCTGTGGCCTGTAGGAGTTAATATGCCTACAAAGGAAAGCAAATTCATTTCCAGTATGTTAATGAGATCAGGCCCAAGGACAACTGAACGAGAACCCTATATTTAAAACCTCAAAAGTATTTCCATAAATGAAACACAACTAGAATCTGCAAGTCACATGCTATTTTCAAGTATCCTGACAAACGGAGGTGTTTCTGTATATTATGTTATGTGCTCCCAAACTTATTTCGTAAATATATTTTTAAAATGTGTACCTATTTGCCTGCTACATCATTAACTCATTCATCCACTCAATACATATCCATTAGGCATCTTCCATTTTTTAGTCATATACTGAGTACTACAAAAGGTTTTAAGACAGATAATAGAAGTATAGGGGGAAGAAAAATGCCTAAGTCTCATCCCTTCCCCTTCTCCTTCATCCCCACCCCCTCCCAACTAGCAACCCTCAGTTTTTCCTCTGTGTCTCTGAGACTATTTCTGTTTACATTTCTCACTTATTCAGTTTTTTAGATTCCACATATAAGTGAGATCATATGGTATTTGTGTTTCTCTGACTGACTTATTTCACTTAGCATAATGTTCTCTA
>NW_017731934.1:113037-128486 GCF_001890085.2 Hipposideros armiger
TTCCTTCTTCTTTATAGCTGAGTAATATTCCATTGTGTAAATGTACCAAAGTTTCTTAATCCAGTCATCTACCAATGGGCATTTTGGTTGTTTCCAAGTCTTAGCTATTGTGAATAGCGCCACAATGAACATAGGGGTACATATATTTTTTCGGATTAATGTCTTGGGTTTTTGTTTTGGTAACTACAATATGGCCTCAGGGGTAGAAAAAGACAGTCTAGGGAATATAATCAATAATGTTGTAAATATTTCTTAGGGTGCCAGATGGACTCATGTCTTGATAGGGAGACCACTTCATAGTCGGTATAGAGGCCTGACGCACCACACTGTATTTCTGAAGCTGATGTTGAATAATAATGTATGTCAACTATAATTATATATACATATAGTCACAGGACATGGAGTAGAGAGTGGGAATGGAGTCAATGGAATTGCAATAGATAAGCATGATATTGGGGGTGGGAGGGCAATAGATGGGGAGAGGGGGGTTGTCACTTTGTGAGGGTGAAAAGGATAACTATTGCATTGTTCTGTACACCTGAAACTAACAATAAAAAAAAAGAATACTAAAGGAATAAAAAAATAATTAGAAAGAAAAAAACCAAAACTTTCCAAATTGTACTTTAAAAAAAAAAAAAAGAAAAAGAAAAATGCCCAAGTAAGTGAAATGCAAAACAGAGTACTACAAGTGCTGAGTAAGAGGGAAAACAAAGGGTTATCAGGGTTCAAAATAGGCTAAAATTAAGCAAAGTGCGGCATGAAGTAAATTAGGAAGTACTTTATGAAGGATGAAGGATAGGATTTTAGCTTTGAAGAGGGTGGACACTTCTGGCAAAGGGCCAAAATGAGCACATATGTGCAAGTGGGGAAGTTCACTGATCACAGTGTGGTTGATGAGAGGAGTATGAGAGATTGGAGTAGAGCGATGACTCAGCTCAGATCAAAGAAAGACCAGAGAAGCATATAGGAATTAAAGGTGTGAAACTCAACCAGGAGAAAAGTGCCCTGCGCCAGCTGTGGCGGATGTGATGCTGTGGAACAGGCACTGCCCGGTCTGCGCGTCAGAACCCCTGCTCTGCTCTTGGCTCCTGCTTGCCTTCTGGGGCTCATTTTGCCTCTTTTGGCCTCAGTGTCGACGTGTATGAAATGGGATCACTGCTCTGCCTACTTCACAGTCATTAGGAGAATGAGACAATGCAGATGATTACTGATTTCCTCTGTGGATTGGTAGATTGGTTGGTTAGAGCTATAGTATTCAACTTTCTAGAGCTCTGAACACGAAATCACTTTTAATGTGAAATATCCTTCAAAATTCTCCTTAAGCAGTACTACTAGACCCATACAGAAAAAGAATTTAATCATATACCATAGCAATGACAATAACAAAAATTACTTACTTTCTTTACAATCCTTTTGATATGAACACTATTATCACCTCTAATTATAGAGGAAAGTGTAAATTAGAGTGGGTAAGTCTGTTGCCTGCAGTCATGGACTTAAAGATAGCAGAGCTGGCCGTTCTCCTCTTACAGAGTGAAATGGACTCCAGGCTTGACTCAATAAAGCCTTTGGAATGAAAAAAAAAAAAAAAAGATGGCAGAGCTGTCTATAAACTCAAGCAGTCAGACATGAGCCCACATGCTTAACATCAGGCTACCCTGCTTTCAGATAAGGCAAGACACAACCTTGCATATGGTTTTAATAAAAGGAAAATATATACCTTCAGTGTCTACTGTCCAAAAGGGTATTAGTCAAAACAGTCCTAATTTTCAATTCTCTCTTTTAATAAGAAAAGTACACCAGGGCCGGCCAAGTGGTGCATTGGTTGGGAGCTGGCTTGCGACATCAGCTCTGAGCAGCAGGGCCCCGGTTCTGATCCCACATGAGGGCCAGTGATGCTGCACCCTCTACAGCTAAGATGGTGAACGGCAGCTTGACCTGGAGCTGGGCTGCCATGAATCGCCAGTGACGGTGTAGACTGCAGCTTCTACTGCAATGGGCTGCCGTGAGCTACCTGGAGTGGCTGGCAACCAGCGTGAGTGGCCAGCAGCCAGCATGAGCTGCCGGGAGCTGCCGGGAGCGGCCATCCAGGGGCCAGCGGCTGGTCTGCCTCACCCGGGAAGAGCGCAATGATGGTACCAACATTGGCCAGTGAAGAACATCCCCCACAACTAGACTGAAATACAAAAGGGCAGCGACTTGTCTGTTCCCTTTCCCTTGATTCCCCAGCGCTGTTCCCCTCCCCCAATTTCCCAATAAAATCTTTTAAAAAAAAAAGTACACAGCAGGAAAAATATTTAACATTAATATTATAACTCAATGAATTGAAATTAAATGAGATACTACTTTTAGTTAACATTTTAGCAGGTACTTTAAAAATTATTTCATATGGTTTTCTGATTACAAATTGAGACAGGCTCATCTTAGAAAATTGAGAAAATATTGAACAGTATAAAGAAGACAATAAAAACAGCCCACAATTCCATTATTAACATTTTGTTAAATGTCTTTTCAGTCTTTTTTATTCAAGGATAATACTTTTAAGCTTTCCTGTCCCTCGTTAAATATGGCTACATTGTTAAGAATTGAAAATGTTGGCATTTGAAGTACAGGTAGAGAATTTTCACTCGCTGCTAGCTTCTTTCCTTCATCATGTATAGTTAAATATGTATGTATAATATATAAATTATATATGTACAATTTACACACAGTGTGTATAAATCTTAAGAGTACAGTTCAATTAATTTTACATACACCCCTGTAACCACCACCATACCAAAATATAAAACCTTTCCAACACCCCAGAAGGCTCACGTGTGTCACCATCCAGTCAATACTGCCCCCTACCTAGGATTACTATTATTCTCATCTCTATCACCATTGATTAGTTTTGTCTGTTTTTGAACTTCACACAAATTCATACATTAGATATTTTTGGTTCCTGGTTTTGTTTTTGTTTCTGTCTTTGTTTTATCATATTGGTATATACCTCGGTAGTTTGTTCGTTTTCATTTCTATGTTGTATTCCATTGTATGAGTATAATACAATTTATTCATCCATTCTACTGTGCTGAGCTGTTTCCAATTTGAGGCTATTATTAATAAAGAAGCTGTGAACATATTTCACCTGTATGTTTTGTAGACAAATTGGGCATATACTCACAAGTAGAATTGCTGGATCATAGGATATACATATGTTTAGCTTTAGTGGTGTTCCAAAGTTGCTTTCCAACTTATACTGTTATCAGCAATTTATGAGACTTCCAATTGATCCATATCTTCACCAACACATGTGTTGTCAGTCTTTTTAATTTTAGCCATCTGGCACAGGTATATCAGGATCTCATTGAGGTTTTAATTTGTATTTCATTGATAACTAATGATGATGAACACATTTTAATATTTCTGTTGGTCATTTGATGTTTTTTTTTTTTTTTTGCTGAGCCATCCCACCACCTGTCGGCTGCTCAGCTCGGGCTGACTCAAACCGCTGTTGCTCAGAGCTCAAACTCTTGAGCGAGCTCTTAACCAACTGAGCCACTCAGCCGGCCCTTTCTGTTGGTCATTTGGATAACCTCTTTAGTGAAATGCCTGTTAAAGTCTTGCTCCTTTTCAAAAATTAGGATTTAAATCTGAATATAAGTCCTTCATTTGGATATATGTATTATAAATATCTTCTCCCAATTTTTCACTCTCTTAGTTGTGCCTTTTGATTAAACCACTGGCTTTTTACATGACAAGAAATTAACCATTCTCTTAACTGGTAGAAACAAAAATTTCAATAAGTCATCATTTGTTTAGTTTTGTATAATATCAAACTACCGGTAGCTTCTAATAAAATATAGTTCTTTTCCATATGTTTGCAGCATATTTATAAGGAGAAGAGCCTGAATGGAATTTAGAGCACCAAGTTAATGAAACTGATCTTATTAGGCAAAGTTAGCATTTTTAAACTCAAACTGGTAGCTGACAAGGAAAAAGGCTAGCTAGTCCTAAATAGATAGTAAATGTGATTCAGCCTAAACCCATTACAGCCTAACCAGCAAATGAAGAAAGGAATTCTTGATTATAAAAGAGGTATTATTAGGAAATTCTTATCTGAGTTTTCATTACCCAAATTCCTTTAAGACATGATCAAACATAAAGGAAACATTTGCCATTACATGAAAATGTTCATTGACAGCATGAATACTTATAAAATTGTATCCCTCTCGATCTTCCCAGCTTGGCCTGAATGGCTACTTCTAATCAATCAGTCAAAACTTTCTCAGTCTATCTTTTACTGATTGTAGGATATTATAGCCATCTGACAACAATTCTTGAAAAAAGATGCAGAGTTTCATGAAATTGATGAAAATGATATTGGAGAACTGCTCCAATCTCATTTATAGTCATGTGTCAAGAGACTAGGTAAAAAATGAAGAAAAATAGACAAGGAATCAGATAAATTAACACTGAAGAAAAGCAAATGAGTAAGCATGATGACCCAATAAATGCTTCCAAAAGGTATTAGATTGAATATCAAAGAATTTTTTAAATTTTTTTAGAAGCCTGAGTTAAAAACCTTGATTTATTTAATTTATTTATTATTAGCTTTTAGAAAAATGATCCTCCTTTGATGGTGTTTTACAGGGTAACATGAACTAAAGGATATCGCGTTTTGCCATCCTACAATTTTGTCTAATAATATGTGTCCTCTCCATGACAAATCAGTTCCCCAACATCCTTTGGACCAAGAATTAGTGCATCATTGCAATTAATCACATAAATTCTGTTAACTTTAAAGAGTTAGTTGTTTTCATTATTTACCTTGAAATTTGCTCCTTATTATAAGTCATTTTGACTCTTTGCTGGTACCATTTATCTTTGAAAAACAAGTATTTCTTATAACTCTGGTCTCTGTGAAGAACTTTAGAGATTTAATTTATTTATTGCGCCTACACTGTTCTTACTTTGTCAATAATGTAACAGAAGCATAGAGCCGATAAGTCATCTGCAAAGGCCACAGTGATGGTGTTTGCATTCAATGTTTATCTGACTCCAGAGTTTATTCTTTTTAGGTCAGAATATGTCCCAGAACCTCAAAAGTGGAGGCAATCAGAAACCCAGTGTGATTTCTTTTACCCTCCAACCCTTAGTCGTTTGAATGAGAAAAATGATGTCTGTGTTTTTACTCTTATTAGGCAAGTAGTAATACTGATGCTTCATGTCTGCATAGGCAAAGTACCTCCACATACATCTCATTTGGTCCTTACTACTACCCAAGGAGGTGGCAGAGAAACAGGCAAGCAAGAATCTTAGGCTCAGGGGCCAGCCGAGTGGCTCAGTTAGTGAAGAGCTCAAGCTCTGAGCAACAAGACTGCTGGTTCAACTCCCACATGGGATGGTGGCTACACCCACCCGCAACTAAGATTGAACACGGCACCGTGAGCTGAGCTGCCCTGAGTTCCCCACGGACGGCCTTATGGCTCAGTGGTTAGAGCCTGTGCTCTTAACAACAAGGTTTCTGGTTCAATTCCCGCATGGGGTGGTGGCTACGCCCACCCGCAACTATGATTGAACATAGCACCTTGAGCTGAGCTGCTGTGAGCTGCCGATGGTCGGCTGGATGGCGACTGGACTTGGATCTGAACTGCGCCCTCCACAACTAAAACTGAAGGAGAACAACTTGGCTGTTCCCCTTCCCCAATTCCCCAATAAAAAAAAAATCTTAAAAAAATAACAACTCAGGCTCAGAAAGCTGAATGAGTTGCCCAGGGACCACAGCTCAAAAGCAGCTGTGCTGTGAGTGGAACAAACTCCTTTAAATGACATTGCTCTGTTCTCATTACCACTGTGACTCATGGTATGAAACGAGGGCAGGGGAAGTTAGAAGAGAAATTTGTTGACAAACTTAACATCTAACTTTAACATCTCCACTGAATACATGGCCCTCATATTGTGACATTTTCCAGGCAAACAACTTTGGCGTCTCCCTCCTGAGAGGGGTGCTCACAACACCAGGAATTGGGAGGTTTTGATGTCACAATTCTCCTCACCTTGGAGGCTGAAGAAGTTTCTGGCTTCTGAATACTATATTAGTGAGAAAACCATCAAATAGACCCCTCAGGGGTCTCTGTCCCATTTGATACACTACTCTAGGGCAGCTGACAAAGGGTCTCTTGTAAACAGCATATGCATAGGTCTTGTTTTCTTATCCATTCAGCTACCCTATGTCTTTTGATTGGATTCTAAGCCATTTACACTTAAAATGATTATTTATAGGTACACAGTTATTGTTAATTTTATTATTCACATTTTTTATCTTTTGTTTTCCCCCCTTCTTCTTAAAGAGGCCCCTTTAACATTTCTTGTAATACTGGCTTAGTGGTAATGAATTCCTTTAGCTTTTTCTTGTCTGGGAAGCTCTTTATCTCTCCTTCAATTTTAATTGAAAACCTTGATGGATAGAGAAGTCTTGGTTGTAGACCCTTGCTTCTCATTACTTTGAATATTTTATAACAATCCCTTCTGGCCTGCAAAGCTTCTGTTGAGACATCAGCTGACAGTCTTATGGGAGCTCCCTCATAGGTAACTAACTGTCTTTCTCTTGTTGCTTTTAGGATTCTCTGTTTTTAACCTTTGCCATTTTAATTATAATGTGTCTTGGTGTGGGCCTGTTTGGGTTTATCTTGTTTGGAACTCTCTGCACTTCCTGGGCTTGTATGTCTATTTCCTTCACCAGGTTAGGGAAGTTTTCAGTCATTGTTTCTTCAAATAGGTTCTCAGTCCTGTACTTTCTCTCTTCTCCTTGTGGTACTCCTGTGATGCAAATATTGTTACATTTGATTTTATCCCAGAGGTCTTTTCAACTATCTTCTTCTTTTTAAATTCTTTTTTATTGTTGTTTTGATTGGGTGTTTTCTTTTACCTTGTCTTCTGAATCGCTTATTTGATCCCCTGCTTCATCTAATCTGCTTTTGATTCCTTCTAGTGTATTTTGCATTTCAGCTACTATATTATTTATTTCTGACTGATCTTTTTTTATGTTTTCTATTTCCTTCTTTATGTTTTCTATCTCTTTAGTGATGTTCTCACTAAGTTCCTTAAGCATTTTTATAACCAGTGTTTTAAACTCTGTCTCTGGTAGGTTGGTTCCCTCCATTTCATTTTGTACTTTTTCTGGAGTTTCCTCCTGTTCTTTTATTTGGGACACAGTTATTTGTTTTCTCATTCTGGCTGCCTCTCTTTTTTTGCTTCTATGTATTAGGTAGATCTTCTATGCCTCTCAGTTTTTGCCGGGTGGCCTTATGTAGTAGGTGTCCTGTGCAGTCCAATGTCACAGTCTCCCTGATCACCTGTGTTTGTGTTCCAGGAGTGTCCCTTGTGTGTTGTGTGTGTTCTCCTGTTGTAGTTGAGCCTTGATTGTTATTGGCATGTCAATGGGTGGGATTGACTCAGGCTGACTGGCTTTGAGGATTGGCTATGCCCACAGTGTATGAGCTGCTGCATGGGGGCTAACCGCTCAGAGGGGATTTGCCCCAATGGGCTCTTGTTCTTGTTGAGACCACACTTTGGGTATGCAACTTGTGGGGCTATTCAGGTAGTGCTCCAATGTGGTCTGAAGCTGGCCTCTGGGTGTGTTGTTTCTGTTGTCTCTTGGGAGGGGCTCCCGTGCAGAACAATTTCTGCCTTGCCTTTGACTGGCCCATTGCTACCTGGTAGGAGTTACAAAGCTATATGCGGTTGGTTGCTGGCTGTGCTGGACCTGGAGAAATGTGGGGGTGGCCTCACTGTGAACTGAAGCCAGTTGCCACCAGTATCAGCCTCAGGGCAGTTTAGCAAAGGCCTAGGGCACCCCTAGGCCTGTTGCCACCTGCCGGCTGCTTCTAAGGTTCAGCCACTGAAAGAGCCTTCTTAGGTGTGCAGGCCAGGCTGTTTGACCTGGTGTTGACAGTGCCCCCAGTGGTGCTGCCCAATTTGGGTGGGATGGGGTCCCAGGGAGTCATGGGGTATGGTGGTGGTTTTTACAAAGCTAACGCAGATTCAGTTCTTGTACCAATGATGAGCCTGTGGCCATCCCGCAAAATGCCTAGAGACCACCACTGCTCACCTTGGGCCCGCAGATCCTCAAAAGCTGTTCAAGACAGGCTGCAGCACAAGCTGTGGCTGACCATCCACCAATGAAAATTCTCTAGGTTTCCATGGGCTGTCTGTTTCTGTAAAAGGCTTCCACAGATTGCAGGGAGGGGCTGTTCACCAGGAGCCAAGAGTGCCCCTGGTGATACCGTGCTAGCTGGGCTGGGCTCCAGAAAGTCACCAAGGTGGTACATGCGTGGATTTTACCAGACCAATGTGGTCTCAAATTTGGCCCTTTGGGGGAGGGCTCAACACAGGAAAGATGGCACCTCCTGTAGACTACACATAAAGTGGGTTCCACACAGAGATAATGATGGCTGTCCCTCCAGCCCTTGTCCTACAGCCATACAACCCAGTCCTTCTGTATTTATTCAAATTGCCACCCCTCTGCTGGATCCCAGGGTGAGTGCTTTCAACTGAGTGAGTCTGTGTGCAAGCACTTTAAGAGGACATTTGGGTTTCCAGCTTCCTTCTGTCTCACAGGAACAGATGGATGGCATCCTCACTGATTTTCACTGCCAGATGTTGTGGGGACTCCTCTTCCAATCACAGGACCCTTGGTCTGGGGAATCCAATGTGGGCTGGGATCCCTCACTCTTCAGGGTGGACCTCCACTTCTGAGGTGTCCCTCCTGGTGCTCAACCACTACCTGTGGGTTCAGGGTCAGCCCGTTTTGCATCTCTGCCCTTCCTACCAGTCTCAATGTGGCCTCTTCTTTATATCTTTAGTTATAGGGGTTCTGTTCACCTAGTCTTCAGATGATTCTCGAGGTTGATTGTTCTATATAATTCAGTTGTAATTTTAATGTGATCCTGGATCTTGGACCATCTCTCTATTTCTTGAATCAACTTCTCATTGTTAATTTATGTCCAGACAACCTCTGAGGGCAAGCAGCAGCTTGAAATAAAAACAAGCTACCTTGAATCACCAAATACACATTCTGAGCTCACCTACATCCAAAGCTAGTTTTAAAAAATTATTCTTTCCCTTCTCTATCATGTTTATTACCATTCTCTCTCTATTAAGGGAAATAATTTGTTTTTATATACTGTATTACTGCAATTTTATCTTTTTTAAAATTTATTGAGGTGACAATGGTCAACAAAACTTACATAGGTTTCAAATGTACAATTCTATAACACATCATCTATGTATCACATTGTGTGTTCACTACCCAGAGTGAGTTCTCCTTCCATCACCATATATTTGACCCCTTTTACCCTCTTCTACCACACCCTCCCCCTTACCCTCTGGTAACCACAAAACTGTTGTCTGTGTCTATGAGTTTTTTTTCATTTGCTTGTCTTTTTCCTTTGTTGCCTTCAGTTTCATATCCCACATATGTGTGAAGTCATATGGTTCTTGACTTTTTCTCTCTGACTTATTTCACTAAGCATGATAATCTCAAGACCATCCATCTTGTTGCAAATGGGTGTATTTCATCTTTTCTTATGCCAGAGTAGTATTTCGTTATATATATATATATATATATATATATATATATCACAACTTCTTTATCCAATCATCTATCGAAGGACACTTTTGTTGGTTGTTTCCATGTCTTGGCCACCATAAATAATGCTGCAATGACTGGGTACATATATCTTTATGGATAAATGTTTTCAGATTTTTTGGGTAGATACCCAGGAGAGGGATTGCTCAGTCATATGGTAATTCTATTCTTAATTTTTTGAAGAACATCCATACTGTTTTCCATAGTGGCTGTACCAATTTACATTCCCACCAATAGTGTATGAGGGTTTCTTTTTCTCCACAGCTTCTCCAACACTTGTTATTATTTGTCTTATTGATGATAGCCATTCTAACAGGTGTGAGGTGGTATCTCATTGTTGTTTTGATTTGCATTTCCCTAATAGCTAGTGAAGTTGAACATTTTTTCATATATCTATTGACTGTTTTTTTGTCTTCTTGGGAGAAGTTTCTGTTCATGTCCTCTGCCCATTTTTTAATTGGATTGTTTGTCTTTTGTTGTTGAGTCATATGAGTTCCTTGTATATTTTGGATATGGTAATATGCAGGTTCAATGCAATCCCCATCAAAATCCCAATGGCATTTTTTAAAGAAATAGAACAAAAAACTATCAGATTTGTATGGAATCACAAAAAACCCTGGATAGCCAAAGCAATCCTAAGAAAAAAGAATAATGTGGGAGGCATCACACTCCCTGACTTCAGCTTATACTACATAGTAACAATAATCAAAACATCATCGTATTGGAGGGAAAGGTTTTTTTGCTCTGTTTTGTTTCTTAGATAAATAAATCATAGTCTCTTAGCCTAATATAAATGTACATTCTCGTGTTATCTTGGACTTCATTTAAAACATCTAAAGCACTTCACCCAGTCCTTGGGAAATTCCAGATTAACATTTCATTAAGTGGAGCTAATTAGTTAAGCATTAGGCTAACCACTGGATGGAGCAATTTCTAGGTGACTGAACCTGCTCAGCTGAAGTCAAATACCTTCAGTTCCCTGAGCTGGCACATGCATTCTCTTTACCTGAGAAATAATATGTAAAGGGAAGATACTGTTCTAAGAGAACAAGATAAAAAAATTCCTACATATTTAAGGATACAGATATTCAAACTAGTGTATGTTCATCTTATATATGTGAGATATATATATATATATATATATATATATATATATATATATATAATGCATAATATATATACATTTGTATATACACATATATTTATCTTGGCAACTAGTTTTTGAATAATAACTCCTTTCTTCTGGAGAACTAAAAGCGAAACTTCAGCAATCGTTTTCCTGTCTGCATTGTCTTTGGCTGGAAAAGGAAGGGAGGGAGAAATTGAAACTGAGGTTCTCTTAGAGGTCACTTGGTGAATTTGACCAAGCTTAAACAGGAATCTTTGCCTTTGTTATACTTTCGCATTTGTAGAAAAACACACAAAGTCCATACCTATGTGCCTTGACTGCCTTCATTTATTTAGAGTGGATTTGCCCGGGTTGAGTTCTGAGTCACCTCAATTTTAATGAGAAACAATAAATTCTTTCTTGATCTTTGCTGTGTTTAGAATGCTGTACACAGGGATATGTGGACAAAAGCTCTTTTGGAACTGAGCAGGGAAGGGAATAGAGCAACCTATGTGGACCCTGGACCTCTCCCCATCTTTCTACTTGGCACCCACACTAGGAAAGGCAAAGAATTTAAGGAGGCCCGAGTACTTAAGAAAATCCACTGGGATATTTAGTGGACAGGCCTGAAATTTCCTTTCTTTTGGTATCTCAGTCTTAGGTCCTCAGAACTTTTGTTCAGGAGGGGGAATCCCAGGTGGTTGCTGCTGCTCAGCTTAAAACTAATCTGCTTTCCTGGACTGGCCAAGTGGTTTGTTGGTAAGAGTTGGCTTGGGAGCACAAGCTCTGAGCAGCAGGGCCGCTGGTTTGGATCCTACGTGGGCCAGTGATGCTGCGCCCTCTACAGCTAAGATGGTGAACAACAGCTCGACCTGGAGCTGGACTGCTGTGAGTGGCCGGCGATGGCGTAGGCTGCAGTAGGGCCACAGTGGGCTGCCGTAAGCTACTGTGAGTGGCCGGCAGCTGGTGTGAGTGGCCGGCAGCTGGTGTGAGCTGCCATGAACCACCGAGAGTGGCCGTCCAATGGCTGTTGACCGATCTGCCTCAGACGGGAAGTGAGCAATGATCATAATACCAACATGAGTTAGTGAAGCGACATCCTGCACAACTAGACTAAAGAACAAAAGGACAGCAACTTGTCTGATCCCCTTCCCCGATCCCCCAACGCTGTTCCCTCCCCCATTCCCAAATAAAATCTTAAAATAAATAAATAAATAATCTGCTTTCCTACAGCAAGAAGTCTGGGACTCAGACAGAGCCCTCTGCCTTCCTTATCAGAATGGATGAGAGACTGGAAGCTATACTCCGGACAAGAATTGACTAACTCTTCCTTCATCCTACCATAGCAAATGGGGAAAAACAATGGAAAAACAACGATGAAGTCTTTTTTTAACTTAATGCTTCGCATGTCCTGTCAAGACTTAGTTCATCCTGTTTTGTGTAGGGAAAAAAAACCAGTCACAATAGTAAGAATTTGGCTCTGTGTAAAAGCTCATGTTCTTAACCCCCATTTTTCTTGAAGAATTATCATTATTACAAAAAAAAAAGTGCACTGGGTAAAAAAATATATATATTTAATTTGTAAAGAAGAAATGCGTAAGATGTTTTTTTGTTTTCTTCTTTTGAAAATGACTACTATATCTTTGTAATGTTTTTTTAATCTATAATAAACACATTAGAGAGGTATTTTTCTTATGCTCAGACCTAAACTCTTTTCCTGGGTTTTTCCTTTTCTTTCTTCGTCCTTTCTCTACTCTGCTTTTCTCATCTCTACTGTCTTTGATTTTCTTCTATTTCTGAAGTTAAAACCAGGAAAAGAAATGAAAGAGAAAAACTGGGTGTGTACTGACTGCACTTGTAAGACTTCCAGAACACATTTTTTACAGGAGTAAATAAATATGGAAAGATATAAGCCTGAGCATGCCTAAGTTAGCTGGCAAAATTTGCCTTAAATATTCTCAATTTAGTCTGAGCAGAGTCATTAAACTAAAGATCCATATCCCAGAAGGGAAAAAAAAATGCCCATAACACCATCTCATGCTGAATTAAGTCATGCCTTCCTTGGATTTAAAGTAAACACAGTGTACTCACGGCATGCTTTTTCATTGCGTGTCTCTGGGCATTTGTGGAAGAGTTGATGTGTGCACCAGAGTACTTGTATTAATATTTGTTCATTCCAAGCTTCCTTGCCAAATTTTGAATGGACGCCTGATTTCCTAGCACTAGTAATGCTTACAGGTACTGTTAAGTTTTGTTTTACTTAACTCTTTCACTTTCGCTTTTCCTTATTCCAAATGGGATCTCAGAGCTGGAAGATTGTAACCCTCTCATTTTATACACACAGAAAATTAGGACCAGTGGCTAGCTCCAGCTCTCCTGAGCTCCACACAGTGTTCTTTTTTTATGACTTTATTCTGGTTTTATACTTTAGGTAAAAACCAACCTCTTCCATTATTTTACTAAAGTTTAGATTTATAACTATATTTGAAGCATCTGGGAGTCAATTATATTAAGCAAGATGATAATCCATAAACAAAAATATATTCAAGGGAAAATTTAGGTCAGCGTCTCCCTCCCAATTGGATGTGATGTTCAAAATATTTAATAACTGGCAGAGCACCCACACTGACCCACTGACACAGACACTACCTATAAACACCTGGCCTTGGCTGAGATGAACGTTGGGGAGAATTCACTTTTGGGGGGATGTACATTAGACTATTTCCAGTTGGTGTGGGTTCTGAGGCCTGGGGCTACCACCAGGGGTTGTATTTTTGCTGGCTTTTAGTTTCTTAGGTAATAGGCTTGGGGTTTTGCTGGCAATGTATCTCCTTTGAAGTCTATTAGCTTCCGTTGATTTATATTTGTTTAACTTCACAGATCTTGATTAGTTATGATTCTTAAATCAATAGCTAAATCTGAGAAATTCTGTCATAATATAGCATATGGTTCTAGTGCTTCATCCATTCTGTAAATCCATTCTCTAAGTTTGAGGAAGCGGACAACACATCCTAATATCCTTATATTTTCCCACCAAGCCACCCAAAATCAAACTTTGGTACCAGGTTGTGCTCTGACTATATTTTAAAATACAGGTGGGGAGAAGATATGCACACAGCATATCTGATAAAGGATTACTTTAAAAAATATACAAAGAATTCTTAAAACTCAAGTAAACAAGCAACCTATTTGGAAAATGGGCAAAAGATCTGAACAGACAAGATACACAATAAACATATGAAAAAATGTTGAACATCACATCATTAAGGAATTGAAATGAAAATAACAGTGAGCTACCACTACACACCTATTAGAATGATCAAACTCCAAAACACTGAAAACACCAAATACTGGAGAGGACTTTGGGTAATAAAGAGTGGCAGGAACTCTCATTCTTTGCTGGTGGGAATACGAAATGGTGCAGTTTCTCTGGAAGTCAGCTTGGCAGTTTCTTACAAAACTAAACACACTCTTGCCATACGGCCCAGAAATCATGCTTCTTGGCATTTACCCAAATGAACTGAAAACATATATCTACATAAAATCCTGCACATGGGTGCTTATAGCAGCTTTCAAAATCTAGAAGCAACCTAGATGTCCTTTAGTAGTTGAAGGGATGCATAAACTGTGGCACACCTAGACAATGAAATGTTATTCAGCACTAAAAAGAAACGAGCTATCCAGCCATGAAAGGACACGGAGAAAACTTAATACATATTACGAAGTAAAAGAAGCCAGTATGAAATGCTACTTACTGTGTGTGATTCCAACTACATGACATTTTATAAAAGGCTAAACTATGGACACAATACAAAGATCAGTGGTTGTCAGGGATTGGAGGAAAGAAAGGGATGGATTAGGCAGAGCACAGAGGACTTTTAGGGCAGTGAAACTATTCTGTATGAGACCAGTATAGTGAATGCATGTCGTTATAAATTTGCCAAAACCTATAGAATGTACAAAACCAAGAGTGAACCTTAATGTAAACTATGGACTCTGGGTGATAAGGATGTGTCATTGCAGGTGTAGCAATTGCAGCAAATGTCCCGCTGTGGTGGGGGATATTGATAGTGGGGGAAATTGTACATATAGGGCAGCAAGGGTTATACGGGAACTTTCTCTACTTTCCACGAAATTTTGCTGTGAATCTATAACTGCTTTAAAAAAATAAAGTCTATTTTTAAAAGTGGGGGTAGGGGGAGTCACAGTTTAGCCGGCTGCTTTGCTAGCACCTATCAAAAATCATCACTTCTCAGCCAGGGGAGAAGTGTTTCGCTGCCTCATGGCACTTGTTGTATTGTACCAGCCCATAATTTAGCATCTGTCTGTCTTTTGTAAAACCTCAGTACAGACAAAATTCTAGAGTAGTTAAGACCTTTTGAGTCATTCAGAAACCTATCTTAAACTGGCTTAATAAAAAATGAGAATGTTTCAACCCAATTAAAAAATGGACAGAGGATATGAAGAGGCATTTCTCTAAAGAGGACATAAAGATGGTCAACAGGCATATGAAAAAATGTTCAACCTCACTAATCATTAGACAAATGCAAATAAAATCCACAATGAGATACCACTTCACTCCAGTCAGAATGGCTATCATCAATAAATCAACAAACAACAAGTGCTGGCGAGGCTGTGGAGAAAAGGGAACCCTGGTGCACTGTTGGTGGGACTGCAGATTGGTGCAGCCACTATGGAAATCAGTATGGA
>NW_017731934.1:129196-135784 GCF_001890085.2 Hipposideros armiger
CGAGGGGTAAAAAGTATAACTATTGCACTGTGTTGTACAGCTGAAACTAATTCTAAAAAATGTGTATTTCACAATAAAAAATAATTTTAAAAAATGAGAATGTTTCAAGAATGTGACTGAAAATGTAGAAATGAGACTGGATTCAGACATAATTAAATCCAGGTGCTGAAAAGATGCAGTCATATCTCTCTCTCCCTCTCTTCCTCTCTCCCTCTCCCTCTCCATCACCTCTTATCTCTAGATTCATGTTACACTGGTTAAGGCATACTTAGAAGAAAAAATGCTCCTTTCTCAGCAAAATTCGAGCTACTATCTACTGGACAGACTGTAGCTACTAGCCCATGGCTGTAAAAACTTTAGTCCATTGTTCCCAAAATTTTTATTTATGTCGCTGGTGCTCCATGCGATAATTTTTAGTAAGCAAACATTTATTTTAATAATTGTGTTACTTTTCATGTATATTAAAAATAATTAGTGCATCAAAATTTCTTTTTTGACTTAAGATGAGGCTGAAGTAGAAAGGAAGGTATTAATCCCCTTTACGTGGCTAGGGTGAGTTTCAGGAATGACGCCCAGGCATGTCTGTGAACTTTTCAAACCTTTGGTAATCTGAATCATCCACCAAGATTTCGTCTCCTCCATGTGGGCAAAGTGTTGCACAGGCAGAAAAACCTGCTCACTCTTGTATACCGTGGAAGAAAAGTTGGGGGGTAATTTAAGTCCCTTGAAGATTCTGGAAATACTCATTTCATGTGAATGCTCATAAGGCAGCTTTTTAAATGAAGTCAATATGCCACAGATGGTATTCTTGGTTTCACATTGCACATTACAATTGATAAATGAAAGATTTATTCTTGTGGAATGTGAAACCCCCTCATAGTAGCACCTAGGGGAGCTTGAATTAATAAGGTATATAAGCCCTTGAGTGCAACTTTGAAAATCTTTACCCCACTTGAGAAGAAACAGAGTTATTTTAGTATAAAGTAATATTAATTACATGACTGGCCCATCCACAGTTAAGTTTTTTTCCACCAAAATTATGTAACTATACCCTGATTTATTTACCTGCAGTCTGATTTCCAAGAGAAAGCAAGCAAGCTTTCTTAAGTTTAATTCCTGTTCTGTTCCAGGAACAAAGAGAAGCTGTTCCTTTTTAGGTATCACTTGTTTCTCTGTGGTTTCACTGAGAAGTAACCCAAGAAGGAAGAAAGCTACTATAGTATGCTTGTATTTCTTAAAGTCCTTCAGGTAAGTAGAGTATGTAGTTACAATGTAATCTTCATTTATTTGCAATAATGAAAATTTATGAAGATTCATACAAAATAAATTTTCATTGCTCTATATAATTGATTATTCTATGTGATGACCAATATACCCAACCCCAAATGTCTATATCCCTCTATGGTCATTGTTTCTTTTTATTCATTTTGGTTCTTATGTTTATGAAAACATAGGACATGAAAGGCCTTGTTGAATCTCTACTCACAATCAAGGCAAAGCCAGTGTACATCTAAAAGCCAAACAGCCTACATCTAAACAATGGTCAAAACGGAAATAGGAAGGAAGTGAAAATTTAAAACGAGTCCGTGTAAACTAAGGGATAAAAAAGGAAATGAATATTTACTGATCACTTTACTATACATACAATTATATAGTAATGTCAAAGTAATCACATAGGAAATGTTTGTGTGTGTGTGTGTGTGTGTGTGTGTGTGTGTGTGTGTGCGTGCATGCAGCTCACTTCTCTTGTTTTTCTTTCCCCACTAGTTCTTTGAAACCGCATTCACAGAATGGGCAGATACTCGAGATGACTGTGTAGATTTCTCTGGGCAGCTTCCTTCTCTCGGGCACTCAGCTCAGTGAGATGGCCATGCTGTGCATGGGTTACCCTCCTTGTGCTAGGGCCTGAAAAGTGCCTGCAGGCAGACAGCCAGGTGGTCACCAGGCTCACCTTGCTTGTTTTCTTTCTCTACAGCTGCCTATTGCTCAACATCTGAAAATAATCATTGCATACACAATTGTTTATGATGGAAAGACCAGTATGAGTTACCCCAACTAGTGCTTGGAATAGAAAGCTATGTTAGTTCATTTAAATCTACATCCTTAATTGAGGATATACTCTCGGGATTTCTAGTAACTTTTTAAAAACCTACTACAAGCATTTCTGCTACATTTTTTTTTAGATCAATGAAAGAGGCCTGGTTCGTTAGCCTAATGAGAATCTAAAAATGATTTTTTCTTTGGTGGAACAAGTGGTGATCAAGACATTCAGGCTTTCTGGGGATTCTGTTCCAGAACCTCTGTGCCAGCCCGAACCAGGCCTGTGTAGCTAATGAGCCCAGTGCCCACACCCTTTGGAATGGCCCTGCGGTTAAGGGTCAAAACATATTCCTTTGTTCAGCAAAATTTCCAGAGTGTTATTAACTGATGTAACTAGGAAGCTAGCGGAAGTCTACTGTTAGAATTTATTACTTTTGCCTGAAATGACCTTTCCATAAAAGATATGGGTTGGGCATGTGATGAAACAGCATTTGGGCTTCATCAAGCTCACAAAAGCAGATACGATGACCGTTGCTGATCAGTGTTTGTTTGCAGAATACTGTCTAACCCTTGACTTCACTGCTGACTGGAAGCCAGCTTATGGGAGGAGACTTCTAGCCCTTCACTTCTAAATATTTGAGGTTACTAAAAAAAAATATGATTTTTATAAACAACCATATGTGCTTAAGTCAGTTTATAACACCCATTAGAGTGTGGAACACTTGGAATTTTTTCACCTTTGCTTAGATCCCCTGGGGTCTGTGAATTATCCATGCATCAACATGGCAATGGCACTATTTTCTCCTTTATAGTTTTGTTCTAGATAGAGCTGAGAGGAAATGTAGGGGTTATAGAGGTCCGTGGCTAATTTCCAGGCAGGTGTACTGGACAAGTTCTTAATAGGTTCATTTCCGCTAGCCATTCTCCTTTGCTTGAGGTAATACAATCAAAGCAGCAAATGTGTAATCACCTGTATACTCAGAGGAAGTCATGCTTTTATTTTAACTTTATTTGGAAGTCTTGCCTCAAATAGTATCCTTCACTTACATATCTTGCACTCTCTAATCCACAATGCCCATTTTTAAATAATAACATTTTCTTACAAACAAACTTTGGGAATACCTGACTCTTACGCTTTCTTTAGTAGAAAATGGTAGTCACTGAAAATGTTTGAGGTAGGTGAGGGTTATCGACTCCACACAATCTTGCTACCAGGTTGAAAGCAAATATCATATTTTAGCCAATTCACATGTCCTAAATATGTTATTTCACTAGTGGAAACTCATTTCTACCATTTGTCAGGTTAGCTAAGCAGTCATTAATTTTTTCAACAAAAAACCAGTTATAATATGTATTATGCCAATTAGCAAACTGTAGGGTATTTTTTGAGGTATGTATAACAGAAGCAATTGAAATAACTACTTCTGGAGTTCAGAAAGCTGCTGATGACCTGACCTATGTATTTTCTTTTAGGGCCAAACACTGAGTCAATGCTGAAGTTATTTTAAAGTGAATTGCAGGTATTTTAACATATTTTCAGACCCAATTACAAGTATTTCCATTGTAAAATGCTGAGTTAAATAAAACTCAACAGGTATGGCTCCAAGGAGACAATAACGGAGCCAATTCTCAATTACTCAATGAATGATATTAAGAGTTACAAATGCTGCTCTGATACTAACGACCATGGACACCTCACTTCATTTCTCTGGACCTCAATTCTCTCATCTGTAAAATGGGGGAATTGGACAGAATCATCTCTGTGGGCCCCACAGTTCCCAAATCCGAGGTAATCATGGGCACATTGCCTGCTCTCTCTGGGCCATGGATTTCTCATGTGCGAAATGAGCTAATTAAGCCCTGGCCACTTCACTTAGGTAATGATGAAGATGAAAATAAAACGGTGCATGTGACTACTTTGTTTAAAAAAAAAACAACTCAACAGGTTTTGGGCTTCTTAAAACCTTTAATACACTATGTGCACTGCTAATTTCCAAAGGGGTGATGGGGATTGTGATGGTGGTGGATCCAGTATGTAGCATTTCCTAAACTTAGCTAACCATGGGAACTTTTTTGGTAGGTGTCTCATGGGACTAGAGTTGCTTAGAAACTGTTTTGGAAAATGCCAGTTTAGCTGAATTATGTAAACAGATTTTAGGTTAAAAGCCCAAAGACTGGGTATGGTACTATAATAGATATGTAATAATAGGAATGTAACTAAGGATGGTAAAGTGAGAAATCTTAGAAAATCCAATTAGCCGTTTAAAAGGGAAAAATGAAGTAACTTGGAACATTAGCATAACGTTAGTACCTTGACTGTAGAGACAGGCAAAGCCTCCAGGGATGTGCATAATCTAATGTGATATTATCTAAATATTTGTGTTGTGATCTACCCAGACAGAAATAATGGGAAGGTAATTTAATATGGAATCCAGAAGTTAACAGGTTAATTGATTTCAATCAATTGGTGAAGCAATGTGTGTGTGTGTGTGTGTGTGTGTGTGTAGATATAGATCTGTGCCCGCTTTACAACAAAACTTCTCAATAGAATTGTCTATTCTTACTATCTCTATTTATTTTCCTCTCATTCAGTGTTGCATTGAAACCAGTTTTGTCAGTCACCAACTGCCTTTAATTGCCAACTCAAGTATTTGATTTTCAGTGTTTTGAATCAGTTTGGAAAATCCTGTTTTCGAAAGTTCATCTGCTTCATCTAAATTTTCACATTCATTGGCATAAAATATTTCAGTGTCCTCTTATCTTTTAAACATCTTCAGCAATCCCAAATTAGCTGTTGATCTCTGCTATGTCACTTGAACACCTTTTTTAGGAGCTTCTAGGTCCCTTAAAATTTGTATTTTAATATTCACCATGGTAATTTTCTTTTGCTTCATTGCAGCATTTTCAACACTATTACTTATACAACTTTAGCTAACCATTAAAGGCTTAAAGGTTTATAAAATACAAATAAATTGCAGAAAAAGAAGTTACAGTGGAGTAAACGATGGCGTTCAGGATAGCATGCCAAAGTATTCATTGGCTAATAGTCTTTGTAGTTTAAGCTAAACAGTGTAAGCAACTCACTGGTCAAGAATATAAACAAGAATATAAGATTTTATTCCTGAAAATGTATGTACCATAGCACTCAAAACATAGGAACACATAAATGTCACTATTATTCGTCACTAATACAGGAATCAGTAGTTAAAATGACACTCACATACTCATATGTTACAATACCTGTCCACGTGAAATATTTAGTAAATCTGTATATTTTACCAATAACATCACTTGTGTTTTTCTCTGTTCCTTGTTTTATAAAACCCTAGGAAAGAACTCACTTCATCATTTTGAAATAGGAATTCTGAAACCCTGGGTAGATCCAGCAGTTCATCTGGAGGGCTCTAGCAAAGAACTATCTTGCTTTAAACTTACCAAATAAAGTAACTTGCCAAATTGTGAAGCAACTAAATTCATATTATGCGGTGTCACATGTATTGTAATGTCTGGACTTATTCATATTTGTAATCATTTTCCCTTATGTTTCAACATGTTTTAACTTGGATTATGAAATCTCGTTCAAATCAACAACAAGGTCTTAGCATAAGTACTTAGGGGAATACCAAGAATGCTTTCTGATTCTCCACTCACACCCTAACATGAAAACATATTTTGGAGTTAGAGTAGGTCTGGCACCACCCTCTTTTTTTCTTCAGCCTCCCCTGCCCTGTCCGCTGAACTGCTCTCACTCAGACTTTGGCTGCTAAGTCTTTGTGCACTAGCTCCATGCCCTTATGCCAATCGAATGAGAATGGTGCCTCTTAGGGAAGAAGGCGGCCCTTTTGAAAGCTTTTCCTGTTAAGGGTATTTCAGCCACCTGGGAAGCTCAGGGAATGCTTTTATCTGAAGGCACATCTCCCCTCTGCAAATTAACTAGACTAAAGTCAGCCTTGACTTAAGGGTAAACAATAAATTATTTTACATGCATGATAATCTGCCCAATGGCAAACGAAAATGGACCCATGACAAGAGTTGTAAAAAGCTGTGAGAGGAAGCAAAGTGCTTTCTCTGCAGAGCTAAATGGCATAGAAACATATTGCCATCTCCTTTTACTGAGGGGTATGTGTACAGTATTTCCTGTATTTTTATGATTGCAAAACTAGTACATAATTACCATAGCTATTTGGAAAACAAACAAAGGCACAAAGATGAATAGAAAATAATTCACAGTTCCACAGCCAGAGATAATATTGATACATGTTAATCATGTTAATTCATAGATGTATTTCTATTCAGTCACTTAAAGAAGGACATATCCTATCCACTGTTTTGTTATATCATTGTTTTTTTTCTCTAATCAATATATGGTGATGTTCTTCACATCATTAAGTATTCTCCTACTATTATATATGATTTTTTTTAAGATTTTTATTGGGGAATTGGGGGGGATGGGAACAGCCCTGGGGAATTGGGGGAAGGGGAACAGACAAGTTGCTGTCATTTTGTTCTTCAGTCTAGTTGTGGAGGACGTTGCTTCACTGGCCCAAG
>NW_017731934.1:138135-147381 GCF_001890085.2 Hipposideros armiger
AAAAAAAAAAAAAAAAAGAAAAAAAAGAAAAAGAAAAATGCTATCCAAGTCAAAGCAACCTTGAGAAAGAACAAAGGTGGAGGTATCATACGCCCTGATTTCAAACTATATTACAAAACTATCATAATCAAAACAGTATGGTACTGGCGCAAAAACAGACACATAACTCAGTGAAACAGAATAGAGATAAACCCTTGCTTATATGATCAACTAATCTACAACAAAGGAGGAAAGAATATACAATAGAGAAATGATGTTTCTTCAATAAATGATGTTGGAAAAACTGGACAGATCCATGCAAAAATGAAACTGAACTACTCTTTTACACCATATATTAAACTCAAAATGGATTAAAGACTTATATGTAAGACCTGAAACTGTAAAGCTCCTAGAAGAAAATATAGGTAGTAAATTCTTTGACATCAGTCTGAGTAACACCTTTCTGAATATGTCTTCTTGAGCAAGGGAAATAAAAGTAAAAATAAACAAATGGGATTACATCAAACTAAAAATCTTCTGCACAGTGAAAGAAACCATCAACAAAACAAAAAGACAAACTACTGAGTGGGAGAAGATAGGCACAAATGATGTATCCAATAAGGGGTTAATATCCAAAAAAGGAACTCATATTACTCAATATAAAAAAAATATTATTAAAAAATGGGCAGAGGACATGAATAGATGTTTCTCCAAAGAGGACATACTCTGGCCAATAGACATATGAAAAGATGCCCAACATCACTAATTATTAGAGAAATGAAAACCAAAACTATGAGATAACACCTCACACTTGTCAAAATCTGTATGTCAAATAGTCAACAAATAACAAGTGTTGGCAAGGATGTGGAGAAAAAGGAAACCCCCTGCACTGTTGGTGGAATTGTAAATTAGTGAAGCCATTATGGAAAACAGTATGGAGGTTGCTCAAAAAACAGAACTACCACATGACCCAGAAATTCCACTTCTGCGTATTTATCCAAAGAAAATGAAAACAATAATTAGAAGAGATATGTGGACCCCTATGTTCATTGCAGCATTATTTACAATAGCCAAGATATAGGTGCAACCTAGATGTTCATTGATAGAAGAATGCATAAAGAATGCATAAAGAAGAATATATATATTACTCAGCAATAAAAAGAATGAAATCTTGCCATTTTCAACAAAATGGATGGACCTAGAGGGTGTTATGCTAAGTAAAATAAGTCAGACAGAGAAAGGTAAATACTGTATGATTTCATTTATATGTGGAATCTAAAAATATATATTAAATAAATGAACAACAAAAAAAGACTCACAGAAACAGAGAACAAACAGATGGTTGCCAGAGGGCAGGGGACTGGGGGATGGGTAAGAAAGGTGAAGGGATTAAGAAGTAGAAATTACCAGTCACAAAACTGTCACAGGATGTAAAATACAGCATAGGGAATATAGTGGATAATAATGTTGTGACAATTGTGTATGGTGTC
Organism: Hipposideros armiger; assembly: GCF_001890085.2. Taxonomy (NCBI): domain Eukaryota; kingdom Metazoa; phylum Chordata; class Mammalia; order Chiroptera; family Hipposideridae; genus Hipposideros; species Hipposideros armiger. The sequence goes on from NW_017731934.1 coordinate 139,605, forward strand.
AGATGTGTACTAGACTTATAGGGGTGATCACTTCATAAGGTATATAAATGTGTAATTACTATGTTGTGCACCTGAAACTAATACAATATTGTGTGTCAGCTATAATAGAAAAATTAATTTTTAAAAATTTAATAAAAATAACCTATTGCCAAAAGGAGGGGAGAATGAAGACGAATAATATACAAAAGTATAGGTGTAGGGATAGGGTTGGTGTTAGGATTAGGTTTTGGTACAGGTTCAGGTTTAGGATTAGGCTTAAAGTTACTGTTTAGGGTTGAGGTTCACAGAGCTAATGTTAGGTTTAGGGTTTGGGTTATAAAAACAAAAAGAAGAAAACAATCCAGTCTTTTTTTTTAAAGGGCAAAAAATTTGAAGATGCTTCACCAAAATAAAAATTAAAAAAAAGAAAAATGCTATTCAAAATATTCTTACATATGGACATCTAAACAATGCAGAATCAACATCTTTACCAAAACCGATTTCTTGTCCAGATGTTGTCTGGGTCAGTGGTCCTTCAGTTGCCACTTGCTGAGCGTTCTGAAATCCTTTTCCATACAAATTATACAATTTATCAGCCCCAAAGGTCTTATTTTGCCAGTGGACCTTATCTAGTAACTGCTAGCTTTATAGCCTTTAATTGCTTTGAGAGAAATTGCTTTTCAGAGACAAGAAAAAGTGTTATGATATTTAGACTCATATTAAATTACCTGAGTTTGAATGAGAATCCTGCAATAGACAGTTTACAACCTGACATTGTATATAAGAACCATATCATTTGCTCACACAGAAAATAGAAAATATTCACATTGGGTTACTGAGTCATATTAAGAAATTACAGGCCGGCCAAGTGGCACGATGGTTAAGTGCTGGTTTGGGACGCCAGAGGGCCCCGGTTCGGATCCCACATATGAGGGCCAGTGACACTGCCCTCCACAGCTAAGATGCTGAACAACAGCTCAACCTGGAGCTGGGCTGCTGTGAGTCACCAGCGACGGCGTAGGCTGCAGCCCCTGCTGCAGTGGGTTGCTATGGGCTACCGTGTGTAGCCAGCAACCAGCATGAGCGGCCAGCAGCCGCAGTGAGCGACCGTCCAGAAGCCGGCGACTGATCTGCCTTGCTCGGGAAGAGCGCAATGATGGTGCCAAATTGGGCCAGTGAAGCAACGTCCTCCACAACTAGACTGAAGAACAAAAGGACAGCAACTTGTCTGTTCCCCTTCCCCCAATTCCCCAGCGCTGTTCCCATCCCCCAATTCCCCAATAAAAATCTTAAAAAAAAAAAAAGAAATTACAGTCAACATAGTCTTTCTCTTTTCCTAGGATAAGCTAACACATACTAGATATTTTCTGATAAAAATATATGTATTAAAAATAATCTGCACCTCTCCCCTAACAAGCTTTACATTTGTAAGTCTCAAATAACATACAAGTGACAGCTTTAATTATCAAAGCAGGGACAGAATTTAAAACATACAGTTTATTAAAACAATACTGAAGTAATAATTATAACTCAGTAAAGATTTTTAAAAACTAGTCCAATATTGAGATTGGCACTCTTTGGCAAGTGCTGGTGAGATTGTGAATTGAATAACCCTTCTGAAAATAACTTGACAATATGCTTTAATAAATTTAGAATTTTTATATCTCTTAATCTAGTTATTCTGCTGAAGTAAAAGAGCAATTCAATATGTGAGAAAAGGTTTATGAATAAGTAAAATGTTCACAATATTCTTTTGACTGTATTATTTGGAAGCAATCCAAATGTTGTTAGAGGAATGGTTTTCTAAAAGTTATATCATATGATAGAATATTATGTGCTCATGAAAGTGATATCTTCAAATAATTTTATAAAATGGGAAATAAAAATATCAAGTGGGTAAAGCAAGATAGATAATCACACATAATATATACATATATTGTATGTACAGAAATCTTTTTCAACATTACTAATTCCTTATCACAGTTTTGTTAGCATGGACTTAATTGAACAGGAAAAGAAATCTTGAAGAAAATATACCAACTATTGCATTGTTTTGTACACCTGAAACTAATAAAAAAAATGAAGAAAAAAAATGTATATATACCAAAGAAACAAAAACAAAAGACCTATGGTAAGTATGATTATTTATGATTATTGCTTTCTGTTTTACATTTTTCTGCCTGTTCTAATTCTCCTAAAATGAATATATATTAGCTTTCGTAAAATTAAAGTGATTGTGGAAAAAAGAAAACAAAGGAAAGGAAAGAAGGAAGGAAGGGAGGGAGAAAGAAAGGGAGGGAGGGAGGGAGAAAAGGTGGCGGGGGAAGGAGGGAGGGAGCAGGCAAGGAAAGAAACAAGGAAATACTGATTTCCGAATGGTTTGGAGAGAAATTCTCTTGTAAGAAAACTATTATTCTGGAAAAGAAGAAAATGAGAAAATCATGGTAGGACTGCTGAATGTGGTAGTACAGATATGGTTATTTCTCCTTTTAAAACTTTTTCATGACATGAGGAAGAAAGGCACATGAATTGAAAGACTGAGAGCTAATAGTTCATGTTGGTGGACTTTGACCCCTGGCCTTTACAAACAAAGGACAGCTGGCTAAATATAATATCAGCGGTTTGTGGTTAACTTCAGTAACTGTTATCAGCTACCATGAACATAGTTCAAGTCTCTCTTCTTTAGTGAGGCCCTTCCCCTGCTAGCCAGGCTGTGTGAATGCCAGACACATGGATTCATCTGCTTACATGATCTTGGCCTGGTATTTATCTTTCCAGGGACCATGGTTTATATTTTTCTGTGTCTGTTACCTAGTACTACCTACCATGCTAGTTGCTTGATTGATGGTTTTAACAAAGGAGTGCCTATCAGTCCAGGTTCTTGGTTGCAAAACCAAAAACTGATTCTGTATTACTTGGTTAAAAAAAAAAAAAAGACATCACTAGAAGAGTCTTCGGATGCTGACTGACTTGAAAGGAAGGTCAGAGATCCAAATTTCAGCAGGAAATGGGAGAAAAGCCTAGCCATAGACTTTTCACAGCAGCTGCCTCTTAGGACATCATTCCTATTGTTGTCACCATCAGTACCCACCGCAGCCAACTCTGATCTCACCGCTGCTACACTGCAGGTCTCCTCCACCCCTGGACACTGGACTTCACGGAATCTAGACTTCATGGCTGCAGCTGTCCTGACTAATAGCCATCTGATCCTACCTTGAGGGTCAAGAACTGGTAGAGGTACCTGCTCAGCCACTCCAGCTGCCAGGGGCCGGGGAAGTATAATGTCTATCTCCCCTGGCTTCTGTCGCCGGAGTCGAAGCCTGACCGTTCACTATGGTTGAGATTCTCCTCAAATAAGAGCATTTGAACAGTGGGCAGCCAAAATATCAACTATCCATGATGAATGGCAATGATGAAACACAGACCATAGCTTTTGCTTCTGTAAAATACTATTGTCCGATTTAACACGGTATTAAAAAGACACACAAGGATGTGATGGCCGAAGCATCAGAGTATTAGAAAGACAGTGGAGAGGGACCATTCCCCTGATAGGCAGAGTTCCAGTGCCTGGTCCAGTACCATCACACCTGGTCACGAAATTTGTTCATGAAGAGAAAGATGATGTGAATTAAGGATATACACAGACCCACTGAGAATATCAAATGGCCTAGCTCGTTGTTAGGAACCTGGAAGAAGCAAGGTTGTAAAGTCAAGACTAAAGAGGTCCTGAGAAGCACGTGGGTAGACCTATGAGAGGATGAGGACTTTTGTATCATGCACTCATGCTCACCACAGAACATCCATCACAGAAGAGGCACAAAACAGACAGGATGGCTCAATCAGTAAATGTCAGCCCGCAACTGTCTCCGTCACCCCAGTGCATATGCCACAGGCTTGTGAATGGAATGGTCATTATGGCAGAGAGGGAAGCGTGCATATGCCCAACTGTATGGGCTCTCTTTCATCAGACTGACCACTGCTGAATGTTCACCCGGTCAGCACAGAGATGAATGCTGAGCCCCTCACATGGCACCACGACCTCAAAGGAGCCCCATCAGCCACTTGGTGGTACATTGATTATATCAGATCCCTTCCACCCCAGAATATTTCTTTCTGACTGGGTAAGGGTCTGCCTTACTTTCCTGTAGTATCTCAGTTAGCCTCACCAGCCAGTGGCTAATACACTGACATGGGGTCCCACTTAACCTCACTTTAGACCAATGGACCCCTTATATAGCACAGGAGGTGAGTTGGTAAGGAAATGACAATGGGATCCACTGGCCCTACCACCGACTGCACCATCCGGAAGATGCTGACCACTAACAGCGTGGTAGAATGGCTTCTTGAAGATGCAGCTGAGCCACCAGCTTGGAGGTGACACCCCACAATGATGGGGTACTAAGCTTTTTTTTTTTTTTTTAGCTGAGCCATCCTGCCACCTGTTGGCAGCTCAGCAGCAGCTCAGCTTGGGCTGGGACTCGAACTGCTGTTGCTCAGAGCTCGCACAACTGAGCCACTCAGCCGGCCCAATGGGTACTAAACTTCAAGGTGCAATATAGACCTTAGACCAATGGCCAGCATGCAATGCTGAACGACACAGGTAGAATACATGAGTCTGGGAAACAAGAGGTAGCAGTAGGAGGGGCCTCACTTGGCGTCACTGCCAGATTCACTTGTGGAATGTATACTTCCTGTTTCTAGAAATGTTTATCTCTGTGGGTCTGAATGTCCTGGTTTTCAAAAGGAGGTCAATTATACCATGAACATAGTAGGAGCATAACTATATTTAAAGCTACAACTTTTCCCTGGTCACTTGTGTCCGATAGAGCAGAAGGCACAAAAAGTTAGCACACAGGCAGTTGTAATTGACTCTGACAGTCATGCGAAAGTAGCTCTGATACTACCTAATAGGCTAGGAGGAATATATTTGGCTCTTGGATGTTCTAATGGGGTGTACATTAGTGCTCCAACTCCCAGTTTTGGCTGTACAGGGGCAAGTACAACAACCAAAGCCTGTTCAGGCCATGGTCGGCAGTGGCTCAGACCACCCCAGGGATGGAGGTCTGGATCACTTAACCAGGCAAGCCACATAGACTGGCATTAGTACTAACGGAAAAGGATGGTAATCTAAAGTGAGTGGAGGGGGAAGATGATGGACTGTCAGTTACTGCCCCAGTCCCCACTGTAGCAGCAGGGATGACATTGCAGCCCATTAAATCTTTTCTTGTAAATTTTCCCAGAAAAGTTGGATCAACAAGGATCCTGAAGAATGTATGCCTAGATGGAGTGAACTTAAATTCAAGAAGTGGATCTGGGGCCGGCCGAGTGGCGCGATGGTTAAGAGCTAGCTTGGGACGTCAGAGGGCCCCGGTTTGGATCCCACATATGAGGGCCAGTGACACTGCCCTCCACAGCTAAGATGCTGAACAACAGCTCAACCTGGAGATGGGCTGCTGTGAGTCACTGGCAACGGCGTAGGCTGCAGCCCTTGCTGCAGTGGGTTGCCATGGTCTACCGTGTGTAGCCAGCAGCCAGCGTGAGCAGCCGGAAGCCGGCGACTGATCTGCCTCGCCCGGGAAGAGCNTCCAGGTTGAGCTGTTGTTCAGCATCTTAGCTGTAGAGGGCAGTGTCACTGACCCTCATATGTGGGATCCGAACCGGGGCCCTCTGGCGTCCCAAGCCAATTCTTAACCATTGTGCCACTCGGCCGGCCCTATACATGATTCTTTATTGATGTATCTGGTCTATAAATTGGATCTAACATAATATGTTTAATATATATTTAGGTTGGATTACATAAAATTTCCATTTTTGTTAGACAAATAAAATATCATCAATTTTATGTGTTTCCACCTAATATTTTTCTATTACTGGATTTTTAAGTGAGCTCCAATTTTTTATTTTATAAATAATGATGCAATGAACATTTTACACATACATCTCTTTACAAACTATGATTGTTTTCTTAGGAAAAATTCCTAGTGGTAAAATTGCTGATCTAAAAGGATGAACATTTTTATGGCCTTTGATACATGTTGCCAACTTTTCCTCTAGATTTATAATCTGTTTGGCATCTTCATTGTTCAGCTAATACTCATATTGATATCACAAAATCCTGTGACTGTTTGTTACCTTCCCAGGAGTCTTCTAGTTTAACTTTCATCAAACAATACTTGTGTGCCCAGAACCTTTATAAATCCTTCGTTAACATGGAAGTGAAGATCAAGCTCGCTCAGATCCAGTCACCCAGTTTTTTATTTCATGAGAATCTAGTTGAAGAACTGGAAGGACTGTCCTTTCTTCCACTCAAGTCACTTCCCGTAGGCTGCGTGATCAGTTTAATTCTAAGCACAGTTCCAATGCCTAATTTATGGTTATCAAATTAGCTACATCAGAGATGCAGAAGTCACTATTTTGATTTGTTTCTTCATTGTTTTAGACGAAGAGTAGTGATACAGTGAAGGAAAGCTAAAGGGGAGGGGGAGATGGTGTGGGTGTGCACGTGTGTGTGTGTGTGTGGGGGGGTGTGCACGTGTGTGTGTGTGTGTGTGTGTGTGTGTGTGTGTGTGTGTGTATTAGGGAATTCTGAAGTTCACTCCTTGTCACTCAGGTAACGATGGGGTATAAAGTTGTTATTCCCTTTAAAGTACCAAGTTCTAAGAAACATTTTTTTTAAGTGTGAACTAGCCACAGTGTTGGTCAAAAGCTTGGGCGACAAAACCTGTGTCTGAAGTGTTCTTGTTTTAAAATTTCTTTGCATTTTGGAAATCATAGTAACAGACTTTAGGGACATGGCTGCACTTGACTTGAAAAATGCTATCCATGTATGTCAACGGTAATTGAAAAAAAATTTTTAATTAAAAAAAAAAAAAGGGCCGGCCGAGTGGCACGTTGGTTAAGAGCTAGGTTGGGACACCAGCTCTGAGCAGCAGGGCCCCAGTTCGGATCCCACATAAGGGCCAGTGACACTGCCCTCTACAACTAAGATGGTGAACAACAGCTCGACCTGGAGCTGCGCTGCCTGTGAGTCACCGGTGCCGGCAGTAGGCTGCAGACCCTGCTGCAGTGGGTTGCCATGGGCTACCGTGTATGGCTGGCAGCGAGCATGAGCAGCTGGCAGCCAGTGTGAGCTGCCAAGAGCCACTGTGAGCAGCTGTCCAGAGGCCGGTGACCAATCTTCCTCACCTGGGAAGAGTGCAATGATAATGTCAACATGGGCCAGTGAAGCGACATCCTCCACAACTAGACTGAAGAATAAAACAACAGCAACTTGTCTGTTCCTCTCCCCCAATTCCCCAATAAAATCTTTAAAAAAAAAAGAAAAAGAAAGCTCTTTCCGTCTACTGCTACAGCAACGAGAGGAGCTGTCGCCATGTCCGCGCATCTACAATGGATGGTCGTGCGCAACTGCTCCAGCTTCCTGATCAAAAGGAACAAGCAGACATACAGCACTGAGCCCAATAATCTGAAGGCCCGCAACTCTTTCCGCTACAATGGGCTGATTCACCGCAAGACGGTGGGCGTGGAGCCAGCGGCCGACGGCAAAGGTGTGGTGGTCATCATGAAGCGGAGATCCGGCCAGCGAAAGCCAGCCACCTCCTACGTGCGGACCACCATCAACAAGAACGCCCGAGCCACCCTCAGCAGCATCCGGCACATGATCCGCAAGAATAAGTACCGCCCGGACTTGTGCATGGCTGCCATCCGCAGAGCCAGAAGCCCGTGACGCTGAAGAGGAAGAGGGCTCGCCCCACCAAGAGCTCCTGAGCACCTCCCCCCCAAAACAATAAAGTATAAA
>NW_017731934.1:153767-180798 GCF_001890085.2 Hipposideros armiger
GGTTAACAGCATTAAAATCTTTAAAAAAAAAAAAGGAAGTGGCTCTGACCAGTATATGGGAGGATATAGTAAGTGCTATGGATGCCACACCCACATCCCTTTTTCAAGCTGGTGCCCCAATCACCACCCAGCTGCTGCGGTGGTTGTTCCTTCTCTAGAGGCTTATTTTCAGTTAATAGGAATTGCCTCAAGACGTTATTCCCTCTCACCCCACCACACCCAGAGCAGCGTGAAGCCAATGCCTGACTGACACAGGGGTACATTTGGCCAGTCCCCTTGGCTCAGTGCAGGATAAACTCTGTGATACAATGTGTGCTCTAAAGCTTTGTGCAGGAACAGTCTGCTCTGGGGCCCTGCCAGGGCCTCATCTCTGCCTAGGTTTCCTGCCCTGCCCTTTCCTGGTTCATAGTTCCCTCTCTCTAGAGCATTCCCTCAGTAAAAAACCCCCACACATGCTTACCTCAGGCTCTGCTTCTAGGGTGACCCCAGAGCGTCACCATTCCTATTGTTTTAAAAGATTCCTTATTAATTACAAAGAATTTGATATCTCAGGTGACATTTTAATTGTACGTCTGTAAAACTAAATCACCAATTAAAACTGATATATTTGAGAAAAAATAAATAAATGGGACTACATTAAACTAAAAAGTTTTTGCACAGCAGAGGAAACCATCAACAAAACAAAAAGACCTCCTACTGAATGGGAGAAGATATTTGTCAGTGATACATCTGATAAGGGGTTCATATCCAAAATTTAAAAAATACAACGCCACACCAAAAAACCATACAATCCAATTAAAAAATGGGCAGAAGGCCTGAAGACACATCTCTCCAAAGAGGACATACAGATGGCCAATAGACATATAAAAAGATGCTCAACATCACTAATCATCACAGAAATGCAAATAAAAACCGCAATGAGATACCACCTCACACCTGTCAGAATGGCTATCATCAATAAATCAACAAACAAGTGCTGGCAAGGTTGTGGGGAAAAGGGAATCCTGGTGCACTGTTGGTGGGATTGCAGATTGGTGCAGCCACTGTGAAAAAACGGTATGGAGGTCTCTCAAAAAATTAACAACAGAACTACCTTATGACCCAGCAATTTCACTCATGGATATTTAAAGAAATCCAAAACACTAATTCAAAAAAATATATGCACCCTATGTTTACTGCAGCTCTATTCACAATAGCCAAGATATGGAAACAACCAAAATGCCCATAATAGATGATTGGAAAAAGAAATTGCGGTACATATATGCAATGGAATGTATTACTCTGCCATAAAAAGAATGAAATTTTACTATTTGCAACAACATGGATGGACCTAGAGAATATTATGCTAAGTGAAATAAGTCAGACAGAGAAAGACAAATACCATAAGATCTCACTTATACGTGGACTCTAAAGAACAGAATAAACAAACAAACAAAACAGAAATAAACTCATAGATACAGAGAAAAAACTGATGGTTGCTAGATGGGAGGGGGATTGAAGGGTGTGTGAGAAAGGTAAAGGGATTAGAAAGTACAAATTGGTAGTCACAAAATAGTCACAGGGATGTGAAATTCAGTATGGGAAATATAATCAATAATGTTGTCGAGATTATGTAGGGTGTCAGATGGGTACTGAACTTATTGGGGGGAATCATTTCATAGATTATGTAAATGCCTAATCACCATGCTGTACACCTGAAACTAATATAAAATAATAATGAATGTCAACTATAATGATATATATATATATATACATGTGTGTGTGTATATATATATATATGTATATATATATATATAATTAAAAAATAAAAGCGATGTATTTGGGTTGTTTTTCTCCGGTTTTTAAGTTTTTCCAGAGTGCACTTTATGAGAAACAAGTTTATCAAGATAATCGCTACTCACAAAAGAAAAAAAAAAACACATGGTAAAAGATTATGTGTTAAAAGGCGGAGAAACACTGGATGATATATGCTACTCTTGGAGACTCAGTGTGCACACGAGCCATGAAAGAGGGAGGTAACAGTGCCCAGTGGTTAGTGCCCCTGGCAGCTCTGTGTTCAAATCCCAGCTCAGCACTAATTGTTAATTAGGATCATTATTTAACTTTTCTGACCCCAAGTTTCCTACACATACATAAAATTTATTAGCACACATCTCATAATTACAATGCAAGAATTAAATGACAGAATGCGTTAAAAAGTGCTTAGTACAGTGCCAGGCATGTGTCAATCTGCAATAAATCATTAACAAGTAAATAAGTAAAAATAAGCGCTTTGGCTTGCAGGGGAGAGGGAGAAGACTGTTTAACTTTCTCAACCACAGAATCCTTTTTTTGTTTTACATAAGATCCAGAGAAAAACCATGAGTTCCATTTTACAAAACGCTGACTCTGTGAAATTGAACCATGCTTACTCATCACAAACTGGAGAGTATTGTCTGAAAAATGTGAACTGGTAAACAGTTAAGCAAGATAGCTTCAGGCAAATACCCTTAGTGACTATCCAGACATCTTTGCATAAAAAAAAAATGCTGTTATTATTGTAATTCTAAGAAAATTAGCATCTGCTTTGCTCATATTTTCCAAATCAACATCAATTTTCCACCGTGGCTAAGTGATATTATGGCTAAAAAATTCTTGACATTTATTTACTTAATAACTTATTACGTGTTGACTTGAAAAACTGCAGTCCTCTTGTACCCCATGTCTGGCGACCCCACTTTTACAGCATTCCCGCACTCTTGAGAGGAACCCCAGAGGACACCAGGGACAGGAGACTAAGAGGCTCAGCTCTCATAGGACAAGTCTGGCCCAGATGCAGCCTCAGGGCGGGCAGTAGCTGGAGTCCAAAGCACAGCCAAGGTGCTTGCGCTCTGGTTCATAGGGCCAGCACACTTCAGACAGAATATTCTTACAGAATTAAGACAATAATACACCCAAAAGAAGAATGGGATGTTTTTAGAAAAGGAGGTTGAATAGATATTGTATTAGTTTGCTAGGGCCGCCATAACAAAACACCACAGACTGGGTAACTTAAACAACGGAAATTTATTTTCTCATAGTTCTGGAGGCTAGAAGTCCAAAATCAAGGTATTGAAAGACTTGGTTTCTCCTGAGGCCTCTCTCCTTGTCCTACAGATGGCCACCTTCTCAGTGTGTCCTCACATGGCCTTTTCTCTGGTGTCCCTTCCTCTAATTATAAGGTCACCAGTCCTATTGAATTAGAGGCCTCTCCTTACAATGGGATTTAACTTGAATTACCTCCTAAAGGTCCCATCTTCCAAAGTAGTTACATTCTAAGGTACTGGAGGCTGGGTTTCAACATATGATTTGGGTAGGGGGTACAATTTAGTCCATAACAGATATTATTATAGATCAAAGAGTTTTTTACATATGGCCATAAATTCTATCTCCTAAAAATATTTATTGGCCTTGAACTCAGTGAGTTTCATCTATGAATATTTGCTTCTGTAGTACACTACAAGGCATGATTTCCTTGTCTGCAGTCCTAGGAAAAAATGCTATCTGCATTCGGAATAATCATTTTAAAGTCATTTAATCATTTAGGAGAGAGTGAATCTCCCCTCTCACAGACCCTCCCCCAAAAGGCTATCTGGATTGGTTTCATACATTTTTATGTAGAGAAAGAGTTAATTTGGAATCTGGAAATCAGAATTCTATTTATGGTTTTACCTCCATCTAGTTTGATAATCTTAGGAAAGTTACCCCATCTCCTTAAGGCAAGGCAAATTCACCCTGCAGCCTTCACTTTGGGAAAGTTTCCTTTTCAAACTTTTTCGCTCATGTTCAAAATATGCCAAAGATCATTGGTGCTTCACTATTTTCATGCAGTTCTTTGTCACCATATCTAACACTCAATGACATACAAAGTAAACAAGGATAACTATGATAAGAGTCTAGGCGTACTACCTGAAAAAGGTAAACAAGTTAATAGAAACATGGACCTTGACAACAGAAACTCTCTGATTTCAACAGAGGAAAAATAAACACAAAGGTTGTTTGGTTTTTTTTTTTAAGTGGCACAGATGTTGTTGTTTTTTTTCCCCGCATTCCTAATAAAATGTTTCTTTAAAGAAGAAAGAGTGTCTCTTCCAAGTTATTTTTCTTAGACAGAGTCATCTTACAGATTATTTGTGTCCTGACTGCCTTCACGTGGGCAGGAAATTGAAATCTCATAGGGAAACTCATCAAATGTTAGCTGAAATAAAGGGCAATACATTTTTTTACATGTAAAAAGAAACTCACAAAAACCTCAGGTTCCAGAAATTAGATGACGAAACCCACAGGTAGTCAGAGATAACAGCAGCTCAGCCATCAGTGTTCTTCCACATCAGTGGCAATAACTCATACCTCTTTATGTTTCTTTTAAATCATGCACAATTGCTGGGCACATTATAAATACTGCATATTAACAATGCCATTACCCTAAACTGGTGGTAGAGGTTAACAGCATTAAAATCTTTAAAAAAAAAAAAAGGACAGGTATTAATTTAATAACCCCAGAGCCATGTAAAATTATTTCAAAAGATTAATATAATTTAGTAAAATAATTACTAAGCCTGATGATAGCATCAAGAAAAGCAACCATGTGATTCTACAACATACTATGATGTAGAATAGAATAAATCTTTTAGAGGTAGAAAGAATCATAGAGATTGTCCAGTATGAACTTCTAATTTTGAAGATGAGAAAACCAAAGAAAATATGAGAATATCCGATACTCTCTCTTGAAGAAGGTGAGAGAGCTTTTTGTGAAAGATAATGTGGTACTGATAAGTTAACAGGCAAATAAATGGAAAAAACTGGGAACTCAGAGAAAAGACTGATGCATATGTAGATATATGATGTGTGACAGAGTTAGTAGAGAAAATGGACAGGAAAAAGGTGGGCATATTAATAAAAGTTTTTGGGACAGTTGGCTATCCATAGGGAAGAAAAATAACATGGGACATCCTACCTCACTCTATACCAAAACCAAAAAAATCAATTCCAGGTAGACTGAAAGCACAAATGTTAATATTAAGTAATTAGAGTGTCACACCATATTCATGACTTGGAGTATGAAAGAATTTTCTAAACAAGACATAAAAAGCACAAACTATAAAGGAATAGATTTATAAATGTGACTACATTAAGAATGTTTGCTTATCAAAATATACTATTAAAAGAGTGCAAAGGAGGGACCAACTGAGTGGCTCAGTTAGTTAAGAGCTCGCTCAAGAGTTTGAGTTCTGAGCAACAGCAGTTCGATGCCTGGCCCGAGCTGAGCTGCCACTCAGCTGCCAAAAGGTGGCAGGATGGCTCAGCTAAAAAAAAAAGTAAAAAAAAAAAAAGAGAGAGTGCAAAGAAAATCCACAAACATACAAGATATTTGCAACATACATAAACAACAGAGGACACTTATCCAGAATACATGAAAATTTTCCACAAATCAATAAGAATAAAACAATCCAGTAGAAAAAGAATGTTAAAAAAAAGTTAACAGTTACTATACAAAAGATGGAACCCTAAACGAACAATGACATATCAAGAGAGATTCAATCTCATTATAAAGAAATGCAAATTAGAGCCACAACAGTTTCCCATTGTACATTATTACTTGGCAAAAACTCCTACAATATCACATGTTGGTGAGGATGCAGGAACTCTTTCACTGGAGGTGGGATTACCAGTTGGGCCTAGCATTCAGAAACTTTCCCTAGAAAGTGACATATATGTAACCTACAACCTAGGTCAATGGGCATATGCCTCAGGGGACTTGTACATAAGGATGTCCATGGCAACATAACTATCCAAAAAATGAGAAACCACCCAAAAGTCTTTTAACGGTTGAGTGGATAAATAGTGGAATAGTTATACAATGGAATATTAAAAAGCAACAAAGACGTTAATAAACTACAGCTTCATATATCAACATGAATGAATCCTAAAAATAATAAGGTTGAGTGAAGCAAGTCACAAAAGAATATTTGCTATTTGAGTCCATGCACATAGAATTCAGGTGGTAAAACTTTTTAAAAAAGCAAAAAAATTAAGGAACACAAAAGTCAAGATAGTTATTTTTTTGGAAGCAATGAAAGCACACAGGGAGTGTTCAAGTGACTGGATAAGGTAACTAGACCATGTTCTCGACCAATGTCTTGTAATAAACAAGGCTCTTTTTATAACTTGGATTATAATTTCATGGCTTATAGTTTTATGGTTTTATGATTATGGCTTACTTTATACCTATATGTTTTATAGTACCTTCTATATGTATAACATGTTTTACATCACAAAAATGATTTTAAAAGAAAAAAGGCAGGAAACTTAATATAATAGAAAGGGTGCTAGACTTGGAGACAGGAGGTACTACCATTAATTCAAATGTTAAAAAGAAAAAAGTTTTCTATAAACTTCTGGCCACTCAACTGTTCAGTAATGGAAAGAGTATTTGGAGCAGGGGGAAGTAGGGTAGTGGGTAGCATTTTTGAGTTCTCTGGATAATATCATTGAATATTTTTGAAATCTGGAAATGCTTAAGCACCATTACATTATCTAGGCATCAAACACCTTCTAAACACCAGGCTCTTCAGAACACTGTTTCTTGCTATCACAACAAATCCATGAAATCTGTATTATTATACCTGTTTCACAGAGAAGAAATCTCAGGTTCAGAGAGGTTAAACGCCTTGCCCAAATTACCACAGTCAAAAAGGAAACAATATACCAGCACTCCTTAAATTTGACTATGGAAATGAATCTCCTGATACAGAAGTTCTGGGGACCTGAGAATCTGCATTTATAACAGGATCCCAGAAGCTTCCAGGGCCACTGGTCCACAGCCTCACTCTGAAAATCACAGGTTAGAGACACACTGCCTGAAACCCTGGTGCCATCATCATGTAGTTTTGCGTCATGGGACAGTTACATTACTTTTCTCACCTGTAAAGTGGGGGTGATAAGACTTAGCTCATAGGGTTGTTATGATGTTTAAAGTTACAATATTCATGCAGGGTTTAGAACAGTGCCTGGCGCTTAGTAAATACTTGAAAATATAAGTTATTTTTAGTAAGTAACATAGAGCTACGATTCTAATAAGAATTCTGTTACTAAAAGGAGCTAATAAATTATACCAGAGAGCCTTTGGCACAAACATTTGGAAAAATTGCCAAGAGAGAATCAAAACAAGAAACTCTGCGATTCTGATTTCTTACATGTCACTCATATGTCTTGCCAGGTCTTGTTATGTTATGTTATGTAACTCTATAGAAGAGTACTTAATACCCAGAAGACTTCCTTTTCTGAAGAATAATCTCCCTTCCTACAACTAACTGCTATGTGAAAGGAGAAAAACTTTTCTGGGAAACCAGCTGAGGCTGGGAATCCATCCAATTGGTTAAAACTGCTGATCAAATCCGAACTGACACTTTTTTTTTTAATAGAAACCACATTAAATGGAATCATTGGCTAATGGTATTTTGTGCAAATGGAAAACATTATTAATACCAAGTTCTCTCTTCCTAACACCTATTGCTGTCATGGAGGTTAAAGCTATGGTGTGGTCTTTGTTCATTCCTTTCCTTTACCCTCTTTCTTTCTTCATTTAGTCAAACTAGAGGAGTTATTTCCAGTAAGTTAACATAGAACTATGCTTCTAATGAGAATTCTACTGTTATCAAAGGAACTAATAGATTATACCAGAGAGCCTTCGGCACAAACATTAAGAAAAATTGCCAAGAGAGAATCACAGATAGGAGCTCTGCCTTCGGGGAGGAGTGACCACATTGGGGTCTGGGGCTGCAGCCTGCACACCGCCGGGGTGGGGAAGATCAGGCTCATGACTCACTTCTCAGGTCTGAGGCTTCATCTTCACACTCCTTCTGCTTTTCTCTTTTAAACTACATATTTACTTTTTAACAAGTTTCTTTGAAATTAGTGTGAAGGCACCACTTCTGGAGGCTGTGCTCAGGAAGAGCCATTGTGCCTCCTGCTCCCTGATGCCCTCTCCTTCCTGAGCTCATCTCAATGTCCACTCTTCTCAGGGAAGACGGAAGTCTTCACACCACCCAGCACAGCTAATGAGGGCTCCCTGGAGGACTGAGCTGTAACCGAACCCTATAGTCATAGCAGTCCCAAAACTGGCTTGGGGGTTATGTCAGCCCCTGCTTCCACCTCCATGACACCCCCACCCCAACCACCACAAAAAACCTCAATCTTATTGAGAACATAGTGTTTGATATGCAAATGCAGCTGCCAGGTGGGTGCTCTAGCCATCCTCTGTTGTGCTATTCTCATCAAGGACCAGGCAAGCTACTTGGTCAATCGTTTTATAAAAAGAAGATTCCTAGGCTTTATTCTAGACCTACCATCTGTAATTTAATTGCCAACTAGAAAAAAAAAGCACTCAACACACCTCAGGGGAAGATTACAGAATCCACAGTTTATACAATGAATCATTGACAATGTCTGGTATATAACCCAAAATTCTAAAAGTGTGAAGAGAAAGGAAAATGTGATCCATATTAAATTTTAAAAAGGAGATGAGGGAGGATTGAGAGTGTGCCTGCGGAAGCATATCTTTCTCACTTTTAGATATGAACAAGAAAACATAATAGGCCCAATTTCTGCTGATGTCTATTATATAACTGCCTTAATCCATGTGAGCTGCTGTAACAAAATACCACACCCCGGGTAGCTTATTAACAATGGAAATGTATTGCTCATGGTTCTGTAGTATGGGAAATCCAACATCAAGTCACCAGCATGGTCGCATTTTGGTGAGGGCCCTCTTCTTGGTCCGGAGCTGACACCTCCTCACTGTGTCCTCACATGGTGCAAGGGGCTAGGAAACTCTGTGGGGGAATCTTTTATTAGAGCACTAATCCCATTCATGAAAGCTCCACCCTCATGACCTAATCACCTCCCCAAAACCCTACCTTCAAATATCATCAACTATGGGGCTTAGGATTTTAATATATGAATTTAGTGTGTGGGGGCAGGGGAGGGGACATAAACATTCAGACCTTAGAAATAACTTTGAGAGGAGCAGCATTCGGGTAAAGCCAAACTATGGAAGGTGCTGAGAAGAAACACGAGTGCATGATACTGGATTTCCAGGGTCACACACTAAGGACACCTGCCCTACATCTAGTCTAGATGTACTGATATGTGAGCTGATAATTCCGTTTGAAGTGTCTGGCCAGCATGCAACCTCTTTCCTATGTTAGGAGCTCCCCACTTTATGAACAGCCCACTTTTCACCAGAGAAGCTGAAAATATTAGATGCTCACCTTCCCATTCTCCATTGAAGTTTGTGCTCAACATGATTTAGTCTCCACCAAAAAGATGCTTAAACACACACATAAATCAGAATCTAACAATAAACATGAAGTTCCATGAAGCAGAAATAGAGGTTGATCATTTCTGTTCCGCAGGTTTTGGCTAGTGACCACCATGTTCAATTTTTAGACACACCACTATCTGGCTCTAGTAGTAGCATCAGATATCTCGTATGGGTGACGCCTGTGGTTGTATGTATCCTGTGATAGTGGCAGTACTAGTGTTACAAGAATCACTGTGGGGGTAGATTTTGGTGGTGCTCCTGGTATTTGATAGCTCCAAACACCACCAAGATTCTAATAACCCCAAATCCTTTAAATAAATTGCTTTTTCTGTTTCAATGTCTCTGAATTTGCTTCAGTTAGTTGACATTAAAGACCCAATTGAAATTTTGTTCTCTTAGGAACATTCTGTTAATTGCAGCTGACAGTGCCCTAAATGATCCCCAGTCTTAGGTTCTATCAGTTATCTATTGCCACCATAATGCCCTGTAGTCAGTATATTCAAACAATGTTATGTATTTTTGCTCACTTCTCTGTGGGTTGCCTGAGAATCCTCTGATCCAGGCTGTGTTCAGCTGACCTTGGCTCTAAATGTAGATTGGGTCTACCTCAGCTCCATTCAGCTCTCGTCCTCTTTGGACTATCCAGGACTTGTCTTCTTAAACAGTGACAACAGTCAAGAGCATTCCTCCTTCCTCAGACTGTGAGAGGGCTGAGGGGGCCTTGACTGCTGTTCGCCTTGGACTTCACGTTCACAAAGGACCTCAAGGGGAACATTTGATGTCATCTCCATATAAAGTTAGACATACAGTCTTTTGATTTTCTTCTATGTTAAAAGCATTAACTTACAATTATCATTTAAAAGATATCACAACTTGTGAAACCCTATGTAGCCTTTTCTTCATATTTCAGTACATTTGGAGCCTCAAAAGATAGAAGTGGGTGGACCTCCCCTGACTGTACCACACCTGTAAGCACCCTTACCCCTCACTTTCTCTGCTGACCTAACCACAGGTTGGGCCTCTTCATCCTTCACATTCCAGACTCTGATTTCTCTCCTCACTCCCAAGGTCTAGATGTTGACTTCCTGCACATTTCACAGTGGTTTGTAGGTATTTCTTTTACCCAAAGATGCAGAATGGGCTGGACCCCACCCACGTGTGGTGGTTGAGGATTGGGAGGGATATCTCAACATCAGGGGTCACCTCTGAGGAGTGAGGGGTCCCAGCCCCACACCGATCTCCCCAGCCCAGAGCACCAGAGCCAGAAAGGGGAGCCCCTCCAACATCTGGCTATGAAAACCAGCGGGGATTTCATCAGCCCTGGTGAGACAGAAGGCAGCTGGAAAATCCAGGCATCCCCTTAAAGGGCCCACACATAGGCTCACTTGCTCACTGGCACTTACACTGGGCTCCTGCAGAGAAATTAGCAGCTCAGGTGGTGCTAAAGACATATAGGGATACATTGAATTGTGCGGCTTTAGAGGGAGGACAGGAGGGACATCTGCCATTTTCCCTGTGTTAAGTCCTCCTCTCACACACCTGGCAGGCAGGCACCATCTCTCCTGTGATGAGCCCTCACCACTACATGGGCAAACCTGAAACTGCATTAGCCTGGTGAACTCCACTCCCTCCACCCCGAGGATGTCCTGAGACTCCGCTGTACCCAACTCACGTGTCGCCAGAGGCTCTTTCAGCAGCAGGCAGCCAGCCTTGGCCCATGCTGCAGTCTTTATTAAAAAACACTCAAAGGTGCACAGCCCCAGGTAGGCAGCTGCTGGCGTCAGTGTGCCCTGTGATGTTTGCTGAATGGCCTCAGACTCAGCACTGGCACCAAATCTGAACCTGCATTTACCTGGTGAATGCCACTCACTCCACCTTGGTGACTCCCTGACACTTCACCTTACTCAACTGGTGTACCACCCGAGGCTCTTTCAGCAGCTGAGTCTTATGGGTAGGCTGCAGCTGGTAGGCTGCAGCAGGCCTTGGGGTACCCTGTGCCTTTTGCCAAGCTGCCCAGGCCCAGCACTGGTAGCAGCCAGGCTCAGTTTGTAGCATGGCCTCTCCCACACACCCCCAGATCCAGCATGGGCAGCTATGAACCATAGATCCCTTTATATCTCTTACTAGGTAGTCTGTGGCTCGTCACAGGCAGCAGCTGACCATGACCTGCAACAGAGCCCCTCCCAAGAGGCCCCAGAAAAACACTCAATGGCCAGCTTTAGACCACGACAGAGCACCACCTGATTAGCTCCACAAGTGGCACACCCAAAAGGTGGTACTGGCAGGTACCAGGGCCCAATGGGGCAAATCCTGCTGTGGGGTCAGCCCCTACACAGTAGCCCATACACTGTAGTCATGGTCAGTCCTCACAGCCAGACAGCCTGAGGGCCAATCTGACCCACCGATGTGCTAACAGTAATCAAGGCTCACCTACAACAGGAGGGCACACACAACCCACACAAGGGACACTCGTGGAGCACCCAAATCAGGTGATCAGAGAGAAGGTGCCACTGGACCCACCAGAATACCTACACCATAAGGCCACCATGCCAAGACTGGGAGACATAGCATATCTACCTAATATATAGAAACAAAATGAGGAAATAAAGAAATGTGTCCCAAATGAAAGAGCAGGAGAAAACTCCAGAAAAAGTACTAAATGAAACAGAGGCAAGCAATCTACGAGATTGAGGGTTCAAAACACTGGTTATAAGGAACTTAATGAGAACTTCAACAAAAAGAGAGTAAGCATAAAAACGGATATAGGAACCATAACTATATTACAAGTCTATAGTAATCAAAACAGCATGGTACTGGCACAAAAAACAGACACACAGATCAGTGGAACAGAATAGAGAGCCCAGAAATAAACGCACACCTATATGGTCATTTAATCTATGACAAAAGAGGCAAGAATAGACAATTGGGTAAAAACAGTCTATTCCATAAATGATGTTGGGGAAACCTGGATAGATACATGCAAAAAAATGAAACTGGACCACCTCCTTACACCATATATGAAAATAAACTCAAAATGGATTAACGACTTAAATGTAAGACCAAAACCATAAAACTCCTGAAGAAAACATAGGGAGTAAACTCTCGGATGTAACCCTTAGTAATATTTTTACTGATATATCTCTTCTGGCAAGGGAAACAAAAGAAAAAATAAACAAATGGGACTACATCAAACTAAAAAGGGTTTACACAACAAAAAGACATCCTACTGAATAAGAGAAGATATTTGCCAGTGATATATCTGATAAGCGGTTAATATACAAAATTTATAAAAGACTCATTCAACTCAACATCAAAAGAACAAACAATCGAATTAAAAAGATGGGCAGAGGACCTGAAGAGATTTTTCTCCAAAGAGAACATACAGATGGCCAATAGATATATGAAAAGATGCTCAATGTCATTAATCATCAGAGAAATGCAAATTAAAACTACAAAGAGATATCACCCCATACCTGTCAGAATGGCCATCATCAATAAATTAACAAACAAGTGTTGGCAAGGATGTGGAGAAAAGGGACTCCTCGTGCACTGTTGGTGGGATTGCAAATTGGTGCAGCCACTATGCAAGATAGTATAGAGGTTTCCCAAAAAATCGAAAATAGAACTGTCTTATGATCCAGCAATTTCACTTCTGGGTATTTATCTGAAGGAAATGAAATCGCTAACTGAAAAGTATATCTGCACCCTTATGTTCACTGGAGCACTATTTACAATAGCCAAGTCATGGAAACAAAATAATTATCTGTTTGCACTGAGCTGCTGCGTGTGAGTCATGGATAGGTGACAAGGGATCATTTTCCAATGCAGCCAACATCTCCTCAGCCGAGTGTGGCCTCACACTGGACAGTTCTGTGATCTGTTCTCAGCAACAGGCTGCTGGGGTGAGATGCCAAGTGGGAGCCTAAGAATTGGCAGTTGCTGGGCAAAGGCACATTGCAGGACCCAATAGCCCCTGCCTGAGCCATGGAGAAGGAGCTGTTGGATTTAAGCCTCACATGGCCCTCTGGGTTACAAGGACTTTTGCAAGGTGTGTTTGCCTCCTTGTACCATGACATTGGTATAGAATGCAGAGAGCTTTTCTTCAGAACTGCTAAAAGTCCTCGGCTTCTTTAGGATCTTTCAGTTTCAGGTTTGCTTATTTTCAAGTAAATGAAACTAACATAGCTCCACCCATCTAACCAGTCGTTGGTTTCTGAACAGCAACATTCTGCCCAGCAGACTCCGCAGCAGCCGACCAGACAGGACCATGGCTTCAATGCCGTCCTCGGGGGGCCCTAGCCTCGGGATGACCTGCGTGTTCGTGCTGATCTTTACAGCTCTCCTGCAGTCCCTCTGCATGGCCGTGACTTACATGTATTTCAGCAACCAGCTGAAGCAGGTCAGTACAATGCACACAGGCTGTCAGCACTCCCAGGACTAACTGCTTCTCCTTTGCCTCTTTATTTGCTCCTCTTTCAAGACTTTACAGTGAAAGGAAATGTTTCTTTCCTCTGCCTGTGGACCCTACCTGCTAACGCATAGGGTTACTGGGGACTTTGCAAATGTGTAAGTGCCAGGGATTGTGTGAACAATGAAGCTGCAGAACTGGTCCCACTAGTTACTAGCAGATGCAGGCAGCAAAATTCCTGAGGTAGTTTTTCGTCTTCCACAGTATATATACTTTGTAATATTAGCCGTTGCTGTCATTCATTGAGTGCTTTCTGATAAATGCTTTCTAGCTCTTAACTCTGATTCTAAGGGGGTAGAGTAGCTGCATTAGGGCACAACTTGGGCTGCTTTTGCTCACCAGTTTGCCTATGGGGCTGGCATATGGCTCCAACATAGCAGGTGTTCACTGAATACTTGTGGAATGAAGTGTGTTGGTTAACCTTCATAAATGTTGTGGTACCACCAGCACACAGGGAGCAGGGTGGAGTTGGAGCTCAACGCAAAGCCAGGCTCTGGAAAACTGACAACAGTGCTATTGTTTTATGATCCAGGTGTAGATAATCCAGTGGGTTTCCAGGCAGATGTTGCAGGAGACAAGACTTGGGTTCTGCAGACAGAAGTGCTCTTTACACACTGATGGCTTCTCCTCAGGCTTCAGGGCTCTTCCCCACACCTTCCTTTTAAATATGTGAAATTATTAGGTGAGACACCTTTGCAGAGACACGTCAGACTTTCAGAAGTTAGCAGCTAGAATTACACACATATGAACTAACATCAGAAACCAATTCACGGAATGTCAACAGGTTTCTTCTTCCTCCAAGATACGGGCTGGGGACAAATCAGATCTTTGAAATGTTTGGGTTTTAGGTCTGTGACATTTCTGTAACAATAGTGAGAATATAAAGGACTAGGATTCCGCCTATTCCTTGGACACAGGCAGGTAATGGGAAAAATCTGTAGTATAGTGCTTATCAGGTGGACTCAGAATCTTACTGTTCACTATAAAATAATTGAAAATAAAATGACCATTCTATGCCTGTGGATGGTCTAGGTATGAATCCAGGTAGATTTGACAGAGGAAATAAAAACAAACCTTCGTGCCATTTTAACTGTGTATTTCTCAACTATACAAAACTTTTAGAACTATGAGTGCAAAATTGCTGAAAATAAACCAACTCAGCTTTTGGCTTCTTATCTACATTTTGATGAATTGTTTATTATAAAGAACTGTGAGCTGGACAGAACTTTGGACACTCCCCACCCCCTCTTTCATAGATAAGGACACTAGAGACCTCCAGGGAAATAACTGAGTTCACACATGGCTTTGGGAGAAGAGCTGGAGCCACGTCTTTACCTGACTCCTAGGTAACGCTCATAATTCTACAACAGGGTGTCCTTAGAGTTCATCATATTTGCTCTTTTTAATGCACACTGCATCCTGCTACAATGGGATAAGGCAACATCAAATCTGCCATCTGGCAAAGAAATGCAAGGCTAAAGGTCTCAGGAAAATATGATTGCACAAACAATAGCATGTTTGCTAGACAAGTTCTCATATTTCTAAACCATGTGCAATTGAGTTTCTTCTTTGGAAAGCCTTCCCAGCTCTCATGTAAACTGCAGATGCAAATAAATGTCTGTAATAGAAGACTATAGGGTGAGCAGGGGCAAAACAACGCTGTTTAATTCCATTGCCAGTGATACCTCAACTCTGGTGGCCCCAGCTGTCACCCCCACTACATCTACTAGGAGAATGTTTTACTCTTGTAATTAAATAAAGAAAAGAAATGTTTAAAGGTAAATGAATTTTTTATGCCAGAGTGTGTGTTATTAATTAACCCAGGTTTATATTTTTGCACTTCAGGGACCTTGATCAAATGTCCAAGGGGCACACACTGAGTACAGAACCGCATGGCTCTAGCTGAGATTGTCTTCCTATGGGAAAAAGCAGGTCGTATTTAAGTTTGATTCTTCCTTCATGCTTTGGGGTCCCCTAAGTCCACATAGCAAATAAAAATGGCCATGTTCCCACTTATTTCCCCCGGAGAAAGGCAATTAAGTAGATTTGTATAAGGACATAACATCTCCTTAACCCTAGTTGTTAAAAAAAATAAAAAAACAGGAAAAGAAAAAAAATCTTTGACCTTGCATTCTTTCCTGTTTTTCTTTGTAGGAATAACCTTCTTCTCTGTGTGTGTGTAACATGGAACAAAAACTTTGTTGACAATACAGTGGTCTGGCCATTATAAATGTTTGTTCTCAGTGAGGAGGAAGTAGCAAACCTTCAAGTGGTGTTTCAAATCACTGCAGATAAATCCCTAGCTAGAGTGGACATTTAATGAGGCAACATTCAGATTTCTAGTGGCGATGAGATCCAGACTCTGCCATCCAAGAGAAGCAGAAATCACAGCAGTAACTAAAGTCTCTGAGTCACCCAAAGCTTAGATCGAGAAGCAGAACGTTATCTGAACACCAACAGTTTGGCTATTTTTTTATTTAGGATCCTTCACTTTTTTTTTTTAATTAAAATTTATTGAGGTTAGGATCCTTAAATTTAAACAGACTCTGCTGCCTACTTTGTATCTAGGTGGGTTTTCAGCATTAGAACGGGATCCACACTGTGTCAGGACTAGAAGGGACCTCAACAATCACCACGGTGAACCAGCTCAAAACTCAGATGAAGAACAGACACAGAAGAGAAGCAGCAATTTGTTGAGAGGCACACAGCTTCTTAATGGCAGAGGCCGTCAAGGGCATTGTCACTCAGGTGCCTGGCTCACACATGTATCGTTTCCACCATATCCAACTGTTTACTTTCATTCAAAGGACACAGGGCGGCATGCTTACTGCCATTTCAAGCCATAAGCTTATCCATGTTGCCAAAACTTCTCTGACTCTGTCACCAGTTTCTGTAGTTTTAACTTCTAAATGAACGAACATAAAAAGCATGTGTGCGTTAATATTGTGTTATATTCCATCTCATCTTAGATGCAGGACAAGTACTCCAAAAATGGCATTGCTTGTCTCTTAAATGAAGATGACAGCTCTTGGGACCCCAGTGATGAAGAGAGTCTGAACAACGCCTGCTGGCAAGTAAAGTGGCAACTACGAAAGGTAGGTGGACTACCAGGGAACTCACCCGCCAGTATAGAAGGTAGGAGGAGAAGGAATATTGCAGGTCATCATGTCTAGACTCCTCATTTTGCAAAAGAGGAAACAGAGGCCCAGGATGTTGAAGCGATTTCCCCCCAAATTCATAGAACTAGAAAAAGGTGAAACAGACCAAACAGCGGGTCACAGTTGACTCCTGGTCTAGAGTTCATGCCTCTACTCTAGAGAGCCTCCCCATCTAGTCTAACCTTTTATTTTACATTGTGGAGACTGAGGCACAGGCAGAGCAATGTGTTCAAGGTCGCACAACAATAAAGGGTGTGTGTGGTTTCTTTTATTCAGAAGACAAAAGAGGTCAAGTAATAATGCTTTATATTCCCACGTGTTGATCTCTAAAAATATATTATTTATTTTTATATACATATAGAGATGAAGAAAGAGGAAGGAAGAGGGAAGAGATACTTTGAGAAATTGAAGGTGATGACATCTCAATTTACAGTCAGTAAATGACAAATTATAATATTGTCTGTTTATGGAAGTTGCTTTAAAAGGATCTCTGGCAGAAACATGACGTTAGCTCACAGCTTCACTAAATATGATCACATAATTTTACTTTCAGCAATGTGACATGCCAAATTAAATCTCTTTTCTCGGGCTGCTTCCTTCTTTGTAAGACGGCATTTAATAATAGTTACCTTCTACCTACCCAGAAAGGTCAGATGAGAACACAGACATGCGCGCTGCAAAAGAGGAAGCACGGTTAGTGTTTGTAAAAACACTGAGGACATTCCCAGGGTAGGAGGAGGATGTGCTTAGAAAGACATGATTGGCAGTCCATTGTTTGGTGCTCAGTCTCATTTTCCAAAAAAAAACCCAGTGTTTACATTGCTTAGGGATCCAATGAATAAGCATGAACAGTCCTCACAGTAGAGCCCGGATGTCACCTATGATGTTATTTTTTATGAGAAATGAAATCAAACTTCCACCTGGGAGTCCTACAAACACATCTGCTCCAGGGCCACCCTGAAAGCATGGCCTGGGCAGGGCGCCCACTGCACACATGCTGTACTAAGGCAGTTGTGACTTTGTCACTCCAAGTGACAAGGACCAGGAAAGGCCCAGTGTTGAGGTAGGGTCCCGAGGAACCTAAGGAATGGGACTCCGCAGTTCCTGGGGTTAAGGAGGTGGCAAACCTGCAGGGGGCAGGGGAGAGAAGCTCAGAACTAGGGCAGAAATCTGGGGACTGGAGAGGTGGCTCGGATGCTGGCGCTGGGAGTGGGGAGGTAAGAGAAATAGTGGGGATGGATTTATGTATCTCTTTCCTGCTGTTCTTCCTCTCCCTCCTATTCTCATGTCCTGCCACCAGCTAGAATAGAGAGAAGCTGGGAGAGGATGCAGAAGGGTGGGTGAGAGTGTAGTGGGAAAGGAATTCCCCATTTTTTCTAGGCACCATTCATTAAAGAGGCTATTTTCAGTAAACCTCTTATACTCATCACATATATTATCTCGTTTAATTCTTACAACAGCTCTGTGAGGAAGGGTTCATTATCTCCCTCTTTTTTATTTTTTTTCTTTCTTTTTTTTTTTTAAGCTGAGCCATCCTGCCACCTGTTGGCAGCTTAGCGTCTGCTCAGCTCGGGCTGGGAATCGAACCGCTATGCTCAGAGCTCAAACTCTTGAGCAAGCTCTTAACCAACTGAGCCACTCGGCTGGCTCTCTTTTTTTTATTTTTAATTAGATGAAGAAGTTCAAGTTCACATCAGTTAAGTAACTTGAGAAAAGTTTCCCAGAGCTAGTACTTGATAGATTTGAATCCAGGCCATCTGATCATACTGTAATTATTTATGTATTCTTCCTCCCACACTGTGGGAATTACCCTTCTCTCTTTCCTGCTGCTTCTCCATCTTCCTTCCCTCCTGTCCTGGCATGAGAGATAGAGATAGAGATAGAGATAGAGAGATGAGAGAGAGAGAGAGAGAGAGAGAGAGAGAGAGAGAGAGAGAGAGAGAGGGCGCTGAGTCCATAGCTTGCTTTCCTTTCCCATACACCTACAACAATGCCCATTGGACTACAGGCAGTCAGTCTCCCCATCATCTGGAGCCAGGGCTTGAAGCGGGTGGAGAAGCAGAGAGCTTATGATTTGGAATGGGAGTATAGAGGAAGGGAGTTTCTGGCAGTTGCAAAATTAACAACAGTGACAGGAAAGGAGGGCAGTGATGGCCAAAGCCCCTGAGGGTGACAGAAATGAATGGAGGGGAGTTTAGAAGCCATGGAGGAACCAAGACAGGGTCTGCCCATTTAATAGAAAGGCTCAGTTTTCACTCTTTCTTCTGTGTGTTTCCCCCCCACCCCTCACACTGGTTAGTACCAAGAGGGTGATACTAGATGATTAGTAAAAATACAGGAACTTGGTAAAATATCTTTATGCTAAGAATGACTCAGCCACATTCTCAGAAATGAGACAATGACACGATACGGCAGGTCACACCTTGATGCACTGTGTATGTCTGTGGGTATCATGAGAGAGGAAATGAGCCTTACACCTTGAGGCCTGGGTCTGCTCAATAATTTAAAGCCCTTGGGCTCTATTACACAGTGCACTTATCTACACACATGCATGCAGACACACACACATACCCCACCCAGAGAAAGCGGCATGCTTAACACATCCATCAGCCACAAGCGGGGCCAGGGAACATGAGGCTGACCTAACTTGGCAGGTGGCTTCTTCCTTCTGTGCTGCTCCACATGTGATCTTTTAGACTTAATCTAGAAACAGAGCTTTCCCAGACAGAGGACCATTATTTGATCACCATGTGGGGATGGATGCCTCAGCATTCACCCTAGCTCTCAACCTACCCCACACAAATTCTGTGTTTGAACAACTCAAAGTTTCCCAGGTTGAGATCTTACATAGACATTTCCTGTTAGACATCAGCAAAAAAGAACCGTAGACATTCTACAGTCAGTTTAAAAATTTCAAACTTTAACAAGCTTTATTCAATACTGTTTGCAGATGATTTTGAGAACCTATGAGGAAACCATTTCTACAGTTCCAGGTAGTATTTTTGTTGTTGTTATTTTAACTTTCTACTTTCAGCTTCATGGCAGGGTGAATAACTCTCCATCTCTTTCTCTCTGCTCCCGTGCACACAACCCACCTGCGACCTCCTTGCTGATCAGTGTCTTAAGCTACTTGATTCTATTTCCCTCTTTGCATTGGTAGCTAGAAAGCTCAGAACCAAGTCTGTGGCCCACCTATGGCCAGAGCTTTATTTCGGCTGAATCTTATTTCTCAATATGGATTTTCCTTTTATCTCAGTTTCTTCAATTCGTTACTTTTTTACGTGAAGTTGTAAATAAACCATCTAAATCCTTTTTAGAACATGGCTAGAAATCAGATAAATAAGGGCTTCAAAGTTACTTACCTTCTCTGCTTCTGACTACCACCAGGCTCTGTGCAAAAGCCCCTTGCTCCATCATCCGTTTCCTAACAATCCTTCTACCCATAACGATACTCATCTTGTGGTCCCCATGCCACAGCCATCTTCCTATTCATGGTCAGCAGCCTGTTCTTGACCCACATCCTGACCCAGGCTGGCTTCTTTGGTCTTCCATTTGGCTTTTTTCGTTTTTGGCTTTTCACATAACTGGCTCCTTCTCATCCAACATCCTCATTACCTAATTGTCAGAACTTCCCTGGACACCTTTCTAAGTAAGTTCACCCGCACCCTGCTATTTCTATCACAGTTACCTTGTTCATTTCCATACACACACACACACACACACACACACACACACACACACACACACAGAGAGAGAGAGAGAGAGAGAGAGAGAGAGAGAGAGAGAGAGAGTCTGATTTCTTACTAGATTAGAGATCCACGAAGACAGAAGACATATCTGTTTCTTTCACCTTTCTATACCTAGCACCTAACCCCATGCTTCAAGCCTAGTAGATCCCCCATCCTATCTGCACCACCTTCACCTTCAGGGTACGTGTATGTGTGTGCGTGTGCGGGTGTGTGTACTTTGATTAATTGAGATGAAATTCACTTAACATACAATGAAGCATTTTAAAGTGCACAGTTCAGTAGCAGTTAGCACATTTACAATGCTGTGCCAACACCATCTATCTCTACATAGAAAGGTCTTAACACATATTTTTTGATTGAATAAATATGTGAATAAAATTACTGAATTAAATTTACTATTTCTTGGCATTTGGCTCACAGTGGCCCCATTTTTCCATACTAATGGCCATACAGTCCTGAGTACATATACTGGAGACTTACGAAGGTCTGCCAATTAAGTTCGTGAACTCATCCTGGAAACAGTGCTACATGCCTCATTGCTGAATATCACTATGGTCACCTTCGAAGTACTCCCCTTGGGAAGCCATGCACCAATGTCAGTGCCTAGTCCACCCTTCAAAGCAATTTTGGAACTCTTTTTTCTGGAATGGCCATCAGAGCTGTCATCATATGACCCTTTATGTCCTGAATTTCATCAAAATATCTTCCTTTCAATATTTCCTTTATCTTTGGGTAAAGAAAGAAGTCATTGGGGGCCAGATCAAGTGAGTAGGGAGGGTGTTCCAATACAGTTATTTGTTTACTGGCTGAAAACTCCCTCACAGATAGTGCCGTGTGAACTGGTGCATTGTTGTGATACAACAGCCATGAACTGTTGGTAAAAAGTTCAGGTCATCTAACTTTTTCATGCAGCCTTTTCAGCACTTCCAAATAGTAAATTTGGTTAACTCTTGATACAAATTCATAATGAATAATCCCTCTGATAGCAAAAAAGGTTAGCAACATCGTTGCAACAAGTTCGCGAACTTAATTCTCAGACCTCATACAGTCCTGAGGCATACCAGCATGGCAGAGAGGAAACAGTTTTATATACTGAGGATACCAAAAAAAACGTATACACATTTTAAAAGATGGTATCCATGTATCACTTTTCAAAGTTGAATTGAATTACAGTAGCAATATGTAGTATGATGTTTACTCAAAAGATGGCATTCATCAAATGAATGCTAGCGTCGCCATGCAACAGGCAGGACAGTCAAAGAAAATAGTGGAAGCACAGTTGTCAGTTGAGGAGCACAAGACCATTTTGAAGTGGTATTTAAAATTCAAGCACGTTCTCCTGACTTAACACCCTCTGACTTGTACATGCGGGGGACCTGAAAGGGTGTGGTGTACCGTAGCAAACCGGCTACACTGGTGGTGCTTCAGGATGAAACTGAAACAGCATGCACAGTGATACAAGTGGACAATTTGGTCAGCGTTGCTCAAGCAGATTTTCAACATAGTATTGGAAGTCTTAGCCAGAGCAATCAGGCAAGAGAAAGGAATAAAAGGCATCCAAATAGGGAATGAAGAAGTAAATTGTCACTTTTTGCAGATGACATGATGCCATATATAGAAAACCCTAAAGACTCCACTACAAAGTTCTTAGAAACAATAAACAAATACAGTAAAGTTGCCGGATGCAAAATCAACATACTAAAGTCCTTTGCATTCCTATATACTAACAATTAAACCTCATAAAAAGAAATAAAAAACCCAATTCCTTTTGCAATTGCAACAAAAAGAATAAAATACATAGGAATAAACTTAACCAAGGATATGAAAGACCTATACACTGAAAACTATAAGACATTTTAAAAATAAATTGAAGAAGACAAAGAAATGGAAAGACATTCTGTGTTCATGGATTGGAAGAATCAGCATAGTTAAAATGGCCATATTACCTAAAGCAATATACAGATTTAATCCCCATCAAAATCCCAATGGCAGTTTTTAAAGAAATAAAACAAAAAATCATCAGATTTGAATGGACTCACAAAGACCCCGAATAGCCAAAGCAATCCTAAGAAAAAAGAACAATGCTGGAGGCATCACACTCCCTGACTTCAGCTTGCACAACAATAATCAAAACAGTATGGTATTGGCAGAAAAACAGACACACAGACCAATGGAATAGAATTAAAAACCCAGAAATAAATCCACATAAATATGGACAGATAATTTTCGACAAAGAAACCAAAAACATACAATGGAGAAAAGACAGCCTCTTCAATAAATGGTGCTGGGAGAATTGGGAAGCCACGTGCAAAAGAATGGCTTTCCAATTCTCCCAGCACCATTTATTGAAGAGGCTGTCTTTTCTCCATTGTATGTTTTTGGTTTCTTTGTCAAAAATTATCTGTCCATATTTATGTGGATTTATTTCTGGGTAAGGGGGTAGGAGGGTGGTAGATAAGGGTAAAGGGGATCAAATATATGGTGATGGCAATAGAACTGACTCTGGTCATGAACACAGAATGTGATATATAGATGATGTATTACAGAATTGTACACCTGAAATCTATGTAACTTTGCTAACAATTGTCACCCCAATAAACTTTAATTTTAAAAAAAGTTGCTCAAGCAGTAGTTTGCCATAATCAGAAGTGTCTGGACGCTGATGGTAACCACTTTGGGCACCTCTTGTAATTGCAGAAGTCAAACATGACTTGTATTCATCTTTTGTTATCAGTATTATTACACTTTGAATGGTATTTTTCCTTTCTTATAATGTGCATACATTTTTGGGCACCCTTTGTATATGATTAATGATGTCTTCCTACTTCTCCAATACAATAAGCTTCTTATTACTTTACAACCCTCATTTTCTTTGATTAAATATGAAGGAGAGAGTCTAAGCATTCTTTCTGATCATTTTCCCAAAGGCAAACTGGTAGTGAGAGTGGTAAACACTCCACCTCTTCTGATGAGACACTCCAGATCCATAGTCTACAGTAGATGCATGAACTGTCTTCAGCATCGGAATAATGCTCTTTTTTATAAGGTGTAGAAATCATGTATTTCTCAGTACCGAGATGTATCCATGAGTCCCAATATACATTTTTGCATTTCTTTTCTGGGAAGTGTTTGCTACAATCATTTGGAAATTTCCTCTCTTGAGCATTTGCTTCCAAATCTAGATTTTCCCATATCCTTGCAATGACTTCAAATGCCAGATATTTATAATTGGATTTCATTATTGAAATTTAAACAAAAACATAGTGTTAAGGCCTGGGGCAGGCAAGGCATTATGAATTACTTAACCGTGGAGGTTAAAAGTAAATGGACACATCAGCCTTGAAAGCTGAGCATCTGAGAGTAATATGTAATTGACTACGCATCCCCATGCCGTGTTTGGTCATCAGTTCCATATAAACGCCCACCCATCCTGAATAAGTAACAATTAGCACCAAAATAGGAGAAATGAGAAGAGACTCTCATTTCCCATTCATTTTCCCCCCTATGGAATTTATCACCTCCTTTGAGCTGCCTCTACCACCAGCCTAGATTAAGGCCTACTGTTCTCAGTACCGATCAATTATAATGGTCTGGTAACTTGCCAGTCTCCAGTTCTCTCACCTACTAGCCAACAAACCTTACTGTGAGAGATAGGTTAGCCTGAAGCACAAAGCATATCTCTTTGCTTCCCTGACCACGCCTGTCAAGGTCTTCCCACATCCTGTAAAATCCAAATCTCTTAGCCTAACATTCAGATCCTCTATATTTGGGCTCATTATTGAAGCCTCCAGAATTCCACTCATGCCTGTGTCCCAGGAATGCTCTGTGCATCTTACCTCGGGCCTTCTCCCATCCCTTCAACCCTTAAGTCAGCCCAAACTCACCCTATTCAGATAATAATCTTTGCGCCTCAAACACTTTATTGCATTTATTTATTTATAGTTCTTTTTCCTTGTCCCTAAAAGAGTGCCTGGCATAGATTTGATGGGCACTTGGTTTTTTTAGAGTAAGTGAATGAAAGGGCCTTAGCGCAAACCCTCCCCTGACCTCAGTCCTCCAATACATAGGGACACATCTGATTAGCCATTACCCTTTACTTCTATTTCTCAAAGGTAAATTTTCACTTTCTATTTCATATCTTCCCTAAAAGAACTTTTAAGTCCCTTGAGGACTCAGTCAGTATAATCAATGATTAAACTTTGCTGCCCGCATAGAAGTAGTCCATGGCAATATTTGCTTGATGAAAGAATATAATCAATGTAAGCACACATGGAAAGTTTGAGCTAATTTTTAAAAAGGAGTAGTTTGTTGAATTTGTATTTTTAAAGGCTGCTCCAAAGTACTTTGATGGTGATCAATAAATGTTATTTGTTTATTCTGATCTAGTGAATCAGCGATTTATATGCTCCTATACTGATTATTGTAATCAGTATGTCAATTTGTGTTCCTTTTGGCAGGTGAGGGGGAATGACTGTTGGATACCAGCTTGTAGCATCTATGGACAATGTTATCACTGCAATTTCTTTAGAATTTGCAGTAGTTTGCAAAAAATAATAATAATAATTGAGACAATGAAATTGGTATCACTCTGTTTCTCTCTATAAAAAACTCAAAGTGGAAATGTGTGAATACCTGGTTATCTGTGCACTTTAGATGACTTAGCAAAATTATTAGACATCCACAGTTCTATTTGTTTGTTTGGGTATTTTCAGAAAAGGGCCAGAATCTTCACTTTGTTATATTCACCATAATTACCTCTGCGATGCTGATAAAGTATAACCCAGGTGACTTCTTATTCTGCCCATCCAAAGTACTTTGCAAATTAAACATAAATTGAAGTAACCTGATCATCATACTAAAATGTAGGCTGTTTTTATGAAAACCCAAATAATCAACTTTTGAAGACCAGTGTGCTCACAATGCCTGATTGACAACAGCTCTAAAGAGCAAAGTATTTGATTGGTCGTTTGACAAGGGCTGATGACTCGGTGGCTTCTCTTTTAGAAAAACAACACATTGTTGCCAACCTACCAAGAGACCAAGTACCTCAGAGGGTAGCAGCTCACATAACTGGGACCAGCCGAAAAAGAAGCCTATTACCAACTCCAGGTAAGAAAAAAAAACAAATATATATTGTTTAAAGGCAATGGAAGAATTCATTCCAGATAATTTATTCTTTTAATTTGTACCTGAAATATTTATACAGCTATCTACACAATGCTCAGCGGTCATCAGGTCTCCAGCTGACTCTTCTCAGAAGCAAGATTACAAGGCAAAGAGCTCAGTTACTGCCCTGGCATAACAGGCCTCCGGAAAATTATAAAGTGGGAGAACTTTGTCTTTGAGTTTCCCAAGCCCCCATTTTTTCATTTTTCTTCTTCTTTAAGTGATTTCTACCTCTCACTTACATCAAATCTTCCTCCCCTTCAAAGTCAGTCATTTATTTTCTACCAAGAGTTACTAAGCACTCTTTGTGGCATTTATATTACATTGAACCAGAGGAAGGTGCTAACATTTGGTTATATTTTACTTACAGAAATGTCAATTTCATATAATTTAACCAAATATGTTAAACCTAATTTTTAACTGTAGAACAGCTGTCCATAGAGTGCTGTTGTTAAGTGCTTGTGTCTTACAGTCTAAATACCTAGCTGGAAATCCCAGCTCCTCCTTACCCAGATCTATGTTTTGAGCAAATTACTTCACCAAATCAAGCTTCAGTTTCTTCATATGCAAAGTAGAGATAATGTTTAACTCATAAAACAGTAAATATTAACACATTCAAAATTCCTGGTATATTGTAAATACTCAATATGTAGTCATTTTTATTATTATGAAAGGTTTAATCTGAAGTTAAAGAAATTTCAGGCATCAGTTAATGGTGAAAAGGTTATTGGAGTTTTTTGTGTTTCTTTTGGTGGGGGCGGAGGAGGAGTTGTTTTGTTTCTGGGCAGTTGCCTCCCTGGTATTTCTGAGCTCATATTTTACAAATGATTAACATGTTCTGCCTATGAGTGAGATTATTATTATGATATTACTGTTCACAAATCATCAACAAATATAATATAGTTGTTTTAAACTCTTGAAAAATAAAATTCTGCTTCAATCATGGAGATGAGCCCAAAGTTTAAAGGAATATATTTCGGTAGGGCCCGTCTTTTTTGTTTGTTTGTTTTGTTTTGTTTTTTAAGATTTTTCTTGGGGAATTAGGGGTTGGGAACAGCACTGGGGAATTGGGGGAAGGGGAACAGACAAGTTGCTGTCCTTTTGTTCTTCAGTCTAGTTGTGGAGGACGTTGCTTCACTGGCCCAAG